>NW_026622786.1:8309896-8612927 GCF_023065955.2 Ursus arctos
ACCTGAATGAAGACCTGGATTGTGTGCCCTGGTGAGGGGAGAAAGCAGTTCTGTTATAATAGGGGTCCCACATGAGTGAAGGAGGCCTGAATTGGCTGAGATACAACTGAATCCCATCTATATTTGCACAAGGCGGTAAGTCTCACTTCTGTCTTTCCCACCATGCAGCCTTTTTCAAGAGAAAGAAAATGATTAAGATCATTTTAGAAAGGAATGTGCCACTCTGAATGTGGGCATACCAAACTGCTTATTGAGCCCTCTCCCAGGCTACCTTCAGAACACATCCAGGAGAACATTCCCCAGCCCTCCCCCTCACACACCAAAGGAAATTCTTATTCTTACATTTCAACTTTCTAGGATGCTTATCTCAAGACCATCTATTTTTTTTTTAAGATTTTATTTATTTATTTGAGAGAGAGATCGAGCTGAGTGGGAGAGAGAGAGAGCATGAGCAGGGCGGAGGGGCAGAGGGAAAGGGAGAAGCAGAGCAGGGAACCAGGTGTGGGATTCCATCCCAGGATCATGGGATGATCACCTGAGCTGCAGGCAGACGCTTAACCAACTGAGCCACCCAGGCACCCAAGAAGACCCTCTATTTCTTGACAATCTTTGTTTTCTACTGAGAGTGCCCCTTGGAGATTACAATCCTAGAATGTTGGAATCAGAAAGGGACTATTAAAAACACCCTCATTGTAGGCATGAAACGTTGAAGCTCTGAGGATTTTGAAGCCCACTATATTTTGGTAGTCATTTTTATGTTGACGGACTTATTCTTTTTGTTGTTAACTATATTAGATTTCAAGGCTTATCACCTTTTTTTTCTGTCACATGAGTTTGGTCTTAATCATTTTGCATCTCTAAGGTCACTTCTCTAATTCCTTAAGATTTGGTCTATGCTTATATCATAGTAATCATAATCCATAGGCTCTGGTTAATTACATTTCCTCCATTCATTCATTTATTCAAGCATTATGTTCTATTCCAACACTGTCCAATAGAACTTGCTTCAGTGATGGTCATGTTCTATAATCTGCACTGTCCAATATGATAGCCATTAGCTTGTGTGACTGAAGTACTTAATTTTTAATATTACTTAACTTTAGTTTATTTAACCATATGTGAGTAGTGGCTACCATATTGGAGAGCACAATTTTACTTTTCTTTCTTTTTTTTTTTTTTTTAAAGATTTTATTTATTTATTTGACAGAGATAGCCAGCGAGAGAGGGAACACAAGCAGGGGGAGTGGGAGAGGAAGAAGCAGGCTCATAGTGGAGGAGCCTGATGCGGGGCTCGATCCCATAACGCCGGGATCACGCCCTGAGCCGAAGGCAGACGCTTAACCACTGTGCCACCCAGGCGCCCCTACTTTTCTTTCTTGATCGGGCATTTCTAGGCTAAAGAGTAGCAGTTCAGAGATAATTTGGATACAAAAGCTATCTAGACAGTCTGCTATCATGGACTAGGCCCTAAAGACCCTGTTATATTTGGTTTTTTTCTAAGACAAGTGATTTGGCAGCTTTCCAGTAGGATGTAATCAGATTAAGACTAAGAATGTCTGGGCCATGATAAACATGGGGAGATAAGAACAATGATGTAAGAGGATGATTTTGGATGGCCTTGTTTTGCCTCATGAATTTAAGAAAAAATAAAATGTGCTAGAAGTAGAGGTAATCCATGAAATGCAAAGAAAATATACACAGTGAATAGAACATTTGAAAGGATACTAAGCCTAACATTTTATGAATACCTCCTGTGCCCCAAACATTTTTATGAAGCAATATATATGCATTATTTCATTTAACCCTTACAATAAACTCATGAATTGGATATACATTCCCCCTTTTATAGACGATGAATCAAAATGTCACACAACTACTCAGTGGGGGATCCAAGACCTCAAATCAGGTCTACTTGCATCCCAAGCCTCTGCATATGTTAAACTCATAAACAGAGAAGTAAGTTGAAGGGCGTAATTCCAACTCTACCACCACCTTGTTGTGCAATCTTCGGCAAATTATCTCACCTCTCTGGGCTTCAGTTTTTTTATTTGTAAAATATAGGGGTTGAATTCATTTGTTTTTAACTTCTCATTTAGCTTTGCCATCCTAACACTCTGACACTCAAATCACTCCTAATTTCCTTGTGGATTTCAACATATCAAATATTACTGGCAAACAAAAATGATGGTCTCTCTTTTCTTTTGTTCTGTTTCCCCTCCTATCTTTTTGTTCTATGAACCACAAAAGGATTTGATTTGGATAGCAATAACATTCCCAGATTTTCCCTGTGGGTCAGACATTAAAAAATATAGTTTAACATTCTCCTAAGAATGTTAAAAAGACATTTTCTTTTGAAACATATGAACACACACGTGATCTTAGTGATACCTTGCAAGCAACATAAAATGTCATAAATTGCTCTCCTGGAGTGGGAGTTCATTACTAAGAAGGGCTTTCTGTGGGGACAGGGAGAGTTGTCAGTCTCTAAAAGGTTTTGTTGCATTATTTTTTAATAATAATTTTTTATTATGTTATGTTAGTCACCATACAGTACATCCCAAGTTTTTGATGTGAAGTTCCATGATTCATTACTTGTGAACTGGTTTTCCTTTAAAAAGTTTTAAAAAAAGAGGTTTTTTTTGCAAACACATATTCAACAGCACAATAAGAGTCTGCTATTTGGAAAAATGGGGGGGAAGCATTTTATTTTGCTAAAATTAAGTAAACCTCTACAAAAGTCTGCTTAGCTCATGAAGAATATATGGAAGCAGTGATTGATTCTGTGTGGGGAGAAGGGAAGAGTCATAATATCAGAGAAGGAAGATGAGGGGTGATCAGTATTTTGTAGAGAGGGTATGAAAGTAAATTTTTTTGAAAGTTAAGATTATTATTTTCTTTTCTCCTTATTTTAATTACAGAAAAGATAATGCCTATTGTAAAAAGTTAAACTATATAGAATTTATTAAGAAAAAAATAGATTCTTATTCATAAAAACCCATATACACAAATCTAACTTATTATTACAAACAGCTATGTTATATGTAATATATAATAAACAGCTATATGATATATATAATATTCCATAATATGTATATCCAACCATTCCCATATTGGTGGGCATTCATTTTCTTTCTTTTTTTTTTAAGATTTTATTTATTTATTTGAAAGAGTGAGCATGCATGTGTGAGAGATAGAGAAAGCAAGAGTGCTCACAGCCAGGGAAGAGGCAGAGGGAGGGAGAAACAGACTCCTGCTGAGTTGAGCAGGGAGCCCTTTGCAGGGCTTGATCCCAGGACCCTGGGATCATGACTGGAGCATAAGGCAGTTGTTTAACTGACTGAGCCGCCCAGGCACCCCAGTGGGCATTCATTTTCTAGGATATTTTATATGTGTAAAAAAAAAAGGGTGAGAAAAGTCAGCCTTTTATTCATATCTGATAAAGAAACTTGAAGATTTGAGCTGATAAGGGGCAGAAAGCTAGATTAGGCAGCTCCAGGGACTATGCAGCCAAGACTGCCTTAAAGATAGATAATTCACATGGCAGAAACTGAGTAAATTCCTAACATCATAAAGTTATAGGGTAAGAAAGCTGAAAGGGGTTTACAATAAGTCCAGTCCCCTAATTTTACCAAGGGGGAAATTGAGACCCAGGGAGGTTGTCTTTCTCAAGGTCACATAACTAGTTAAATGTCACAATCCTGATTAAAGTCTCATGGCTCTAGACTAGCTTTCTTTGAAAGAAAGAAGTAATAAAAGGACATTATGGTTCCACCTATGATCAGGTGCTGAAGGGTTTCTTCCTCTGAGTGGCTGAAGCTGTATGCAGACAGGTTTTAAAGTCCTACATACACATAGTGTGGCTCCCATTTTTGTTATCTTCCAAAAATACTTTCCCATTTATTCCGTATATAGACATATCATTTTTGCATTAATGCAAGCATTCGAAGACTATTACTGAGCCTTCTCTGTTACGTGGGGAGGGAGCAGAGTATAATGGTTAAAAACCCAGATTCTAATTCTTGCTCTACCTCTTCCTAGTTGCATAGCCTTGGGTAAATTAATCTCTCTAATCTTCAATTTCCCTATCTCGAATGAGGGAGAATAATTCTACCTTATATTGTTGTTATGAGGATTAAAATAAGTAATATAGGTAAAGTGACTGTCAAGTAAACTTCACTACATGTCAGACATTGTGCTGGTCCCAGAGGTAAGCAATGAACAAGATACACATATGGTCCCAATTCTTAAAGAGCCGATCATATTCTTGAAATTCTCTGAATTAAATCTACATTTTTCATTGGTCTGTGCCTTTCTACGAGGTATTAATTCCTTTTGTTTGACCCTTCTTTACCCTTTCACTGTTCATCACTTGCCATCAAAACACTATTTTCTTTTGAGACCCAGTGGAAATCCCATCTCTTCCATGAAGTCCTTCTAGATTTCCTCAGCTGGAAGTCCTATCTCTTTACTTATACTTCCAGAGTCCCACAGCATGTGGTTTGATAGCATTTTTCACTATCTTGTGTCAGATTTAATCATGTATGTCTTCTTTAATTTTGGTAGTCAGTACTCAGTCAGTAATTGGTAAACCCAGTTCTATCACTATTCTTGCCATGCATTATTATTATGTTGATAATTGCCATTTTTACAGAACTACAAGCTAAGGCTCAAAAGAGATTAATTCAGCTACCTAAAGCCTACCAGCTAGTAAGAAGTAGGATCAGGGCTAGAACCCAGGTCTCCCAACAACATCTCTGGAAATGGACTTATCTGTAGACTTGCCTCAACTTGGACAAGTCACCACTCAGCTGTAGTTTATTCCTCTGCAAGTGAACAAGAAAAATGGTGGTGAACATGTAGTAGAAAAACATTTGTACAACTAAATGCTATAAAAACACCTAATAAAATAAACATTTTCCCGTCTATATTGCCCGCCACTATGTGTGAGACATACATGATAGATCTGACTATTGGCTAGTTAGCCAGCCAATGGCAGAATAAGAGGCATATCCTTGTCTCCTGAAGCCAGATCTAGTGGTCATTCCAATATAATACACTTGTCTGTTGGCATTAGCTACCTCTTATCCATCATCTACCATCCATCTCCAGCCTTTAAATTGAAAGTGGTCCCAGATGCATTGTCCATGTTATTTTTATTTGGATGGATATTTAGAAGTAGGGGAAGCTGGTTAAAAGAATAATTCATCTGGTAAGTGATCAGAGTAACTGGTTTACATTACCATTAAAATATACCATATCTTACATCCTAACAACCAACATTCTTGCCTTGATAGTCTCTTTTATTTACAGTAAAGTGCTTTAAGTGATTTCCTTTTCTTTCCTTTTTTTTTTGTTAGTGATTTCTTGTCAAAAAGCAAATCAGTTTTTAGTGTGTGTCATTAATGATCTATAAATCAGTATTTCAGTCCTGACTAGTATCTTTTCCATTGAAAAATTATGTATTCTACTGGAGTTTTTCATGTTAAAGTATATAAATATCTAAATACCTAAAATATAATACTTCCACCATTTCTGAAATTTTTTAGGGTCAGATTCTATTTGGCAGACACATTATAGAATTGGTCTTTCTCGTCCTCTTTCTCTCTCTCTAAATGTGTATATATGTGTATGTGTCTTCATCCTTAATTATTTTTAAATTATTTCCTTCTACCACTCTCTCTGCTTCTCAGTTTTAAGATATTTTCTTTAAAAATGTAGCACAAAACTAAGATGCACCTTGCTTAGCTGGGTGTGCACATATAGGACAGAATAAATAATTCACAGCAAACTGGATGTCCAAAAGTAGAGATCCAGAGCCATTTTATCTCTGTCATAGAGGTACTGCCTGGGGTTAGAATTTTCCTGATCTACTGAGTATTCAGTGCAAGCCAAATATGCACTATATATGATGGAAGTTAGAAATTGAAATAAGTAAAATCAGGATATGTACTCCATCTCATGGAGTTGTCTCCCTGAGGATCAAAATTACACACTAAGAAAAGCTTTAGAAAAGTAAACACAAATAAGGGCAAACTAAGTTATAGCAGATGGTACACTAAGGACACTGATGCAGGTACAGTGAAATTGTTACAGTGAGTAAGATGATTCATGGAATAACTGTAAATGTTAGCAGATTTAACCCTATTTCCTTTGGATATAAAGCTAGGATTCAACCCAAGATCTGACTCCAGATATTCCTATGCTCTTCATTAAATAATATAGGCAAACTCTATTGCAATGTATCTCCCGTGTTTTGTTTTTAATGAAATGATAATTAGGGAAAGCATCCTTTGATTTATGTTTTGAGAGATGTTGGGCACTGGATTTGCATAGAGGTGATATAATCTATTAATTAAGTGGGAGTTTATCTTCAATGTCTTATTGACTCTGGCATTGGTAATCATACTGAGCTTTATGCTAGAGGAAACAGCCTTGGCCCATGAAAGAGAAAGACCTGGGACACTGCCCCAGATTTCTTCACCAGGGCTACATGCAGGTATTAGAAGCACACCTAGACCCAGGTTCACACCAGTGTTTGGTCACTCAGGCCTGAAAACCCTGTGCAGGAGGCACACTAGACATTTTCTCTTGCCCATGACCAGGTTGAGGTATTTCCTGTGCTCAGAGAGCCTCAACCTTTTCCAAATTCCATCAAAAGAAGTAACTCAATAAGCAAGAAGAAACAAGTTCAGAGTGCAGCTGTTAACCATCTTATTTTAAAATGCACCTGCCATAGCAACAAGCTTGCTCATCACAAAGCCATTCTTAGATCTGTGATCTATGAGAAAGCTCGTGACCCCACCTGTGAGCTCCCCAGACATAAACTTTATCATATCAAACAGATGGGTAATAACATGGAACTTTCACTCTAATAAAAATTGCCTCCTCTTTTTATCAATGAGTCAGATCAGACCAGACACCAAAGAGTGCTCTACAATCTAGCCAAATACAGAAAGCTGCTTTTGCTGTACAAAGGGTAATGGAAAATGGTTAAAGAAATATTTTCCAAACTTAAGACCTATCCAAGACCAACACATCCAGCCCTTTTTTTAAGTGCATAGGCTTGTTCAAAGTCAGGCTGTTGTATGACCTCAAAGCAAAGACAATTCATTTTCTAATGAAGAAAGGCTTTTATATTTATGGAATAAGGAAATTCAAAAATATCTTAAAGCTCTCCCAACCCAATCTCCTTGCCATAGCAAAAACATTTTCTAAAGCACAAAAGATGGATGGGACCACCAATGTTTTAAAAATATTAAAAACATTTTTTGAATTGTGAAATAATTTCAAAAGTATAGCAAACTCCAGATTTAAAAAAGATCTTTAAAAAAAGATCTTTTAAAAATAGATCTTGACAGATCTTTAAAAAAATAAAATTTTACATACACGGGTATGTATATACATATGCACCTATTATATGTCATATATATGTATGTTGACAGATCTTTAAAAAATAAAATTTTACATACATGGGTATGTATGTACATATGCACCTATTATATGTCATATATATGTATATTCACATGTATATATGTACATATAGTATTGCTTTTTGTTGTAAATTTTACATAAGTGGTATCAACAAGGGTGTATATCTATTTGCAACTTAACTGTTTTCATTCAAAATTTTGCGCTTTTTTCTAGATTTTTCCAGGTTAACACATGTTACACCAATGTGTTTATTTCATTTAAGTAACTATTCAGTATTTCATTATATGGATGTATCTAGGACAGGATGACTATATAATTTATTATCAAAGCACCCTCTTTTGAATATTAAAATAGGCTCAATTAATACTTACATCACTAAAATAGGCATAACTTAGGACTATCCCAGGCAAATCAGGAGGCAGGGTCACCCTGAGTATGGTACCATTTTTGCATATCTCTGTTGACTGACATATTGTTTCAAATTTCAGGTAGTATAAACAACGATGCAATGAATATTTTCAAACGTGTCCTGATGCCCAAGGGCAGTATTTTCTAACATTTTACTTCTAAGCATATATATGCATATTTTCACTTTATTACATATTGACCTATTGCTTTGCAAATCTATATCTCCATTAGTTATGCATAGGACTTACTATTTCCCTTCATTTTCATCAGTACTTATAGAATCACTTGAAGGGTGGCATTTCATTACTGTTTTAATTTGCATTTCTCTTTTAACAGTGAGATTGCACAACCTTCCACGTATTCATTAGCCCTTTGGATTTCTTCTTTTTTCCGGTAAACAGCTGTCATTATTTGTGTCATTATATGTGGGTTAATCTCAGGTAAATAAAATATGGCTATTTGTTTTTCATCCTATTCAAAAATCTCTTTTAGGTGAGTTAAGGCAACTTAATATTTTCTGTAATTATAAATATATTTCACTATATATATTTTTTCTTGATCAATCCCACTAGGGTTTACCAATTTTATTGAAGTTTTCAAATAATTAAGTGTTGGTTATAGGCAAATTTCATGAGAATTGATATTTTAACAACATGAGTCATTCAATCCATGACCGTGGGATATCTCTCCATTTACTTGGATCTTTAATTTTCCTTAGCAATATATTGTTAACTTTAGTATTAGTATTTTGTTAGCCTTCTATTTATTATTTTTGAAGCTATTGTAAATGGTATTTTATAGTTCATTTCCAATTGCTGTTAGGATGTAGAAGTACTATTGATTTTTATATATTAATCTTGAATAAGTTAATTTATCAATAGCAGCCTTGCTAAATTAACTCAGTGATTCAAACTATAGATTTTGGAACTTTTGTATAAAACCACATCATTTATGAATAAAAGCAGTTTTGCTTCTTTTTTTTTTTAAAGATTTTATTTATTTATTCAACAGAGAGAGAGACAGCCAGAGAGAGAGGGAACACAAGCAGGGGGAGTGGGAGAGGAAGAAGCAGGCTCATAGTGGAGGAGCCTGATGTGGGGCTCAATCCCATAACGCTGGGATCACGCCCTGAGCCGAAGGCAGATGCTTAACCGCTGCGCCACCCAGGCACCCCAGTTTTGCTGCTTCTTTTCCAACCTTTATACCCTTTATTTCTTTTTCTTTTCTTATTTCACTGGAGTACAGGAGTGAATGAAAGTACTGAAAACATATTTTTGCCTTGTTTCTGATCTCACGAGGAAATTTTTAATGTCACAACATTAAGTATGCTATCTGTAAGGTTTTTGTAGATGACTTTTATCAGATCAAAATTCTCTTCTATTCCTAGTTTGCTGGGAGTTTGTAACATAAACATGTTGAGTTTTATCAAATGCTTTGCATCTATTGAAATAAACATTTTTCCCCTGTTTTAGTCTGCTAATATGGTTAATTGCATTGGTTGATTTTTCTGACTGTTAAGCCAGGCTTGGAATAAACCAATCCTACTTAGTCATAATGTATAATGCTTCTTCTATATTAGTTTTTGATTGACATGCCGAGAAATTTGGGCCTTAAAATACTATGTGAGATTTGGTTTTACCCTGAAGAGATTTTGACCTTATCTTTTGAGGCTTCTGCCCCATGCAGTTTCAAAATATAGCAATAATCTTGAGTCTTCCACTCTGTTGGGACTTCATCTCCTAAGTGCCCCAAGATGATGGAGATTTCATTCTGGTTTTAGAAGTTTGTACTCCAGCATCCTAGGCTTTTCTGTTGTCCCAGAATTTAGTAAATGCTTTGTTGGGAAAACAAAACCTGGTCATGTTTTTCAGTCCTTTTGAAACTGTAGAGTTTAGTTTTTAGAATTGAGGAGTGCGAGTTTCAACGGAGGAGGAGAATAAATTATGTGGGAAGGAATTGTTGTCCATCAGATAATTCAGAATTAATAATGACTGATATCTAGCCTGTTAAATCTGTATCTTTAAGTCAGAGAAAGGAAGAGGGGCCGAAGAACTCTAGCCCAGGTACTAGCTTAATTTAAATGCTATTTTATCTTTAGCACTTGGTCCTAATCGTCTCCTCTTGAACACTCAATACCTGCATTCATGCTGGCTGGCCCCAGGGATGCAGGGCAGCCCACTGTCCCCACTGAAAGGAAATGAAAAATCGGCTGATGCTAAACAGACCTCCTTCAGCAACTATAGCCATCTAAGCACTGTGTCCTGCAGCGTGATTAATGATTTTTCTTTCCCTTTATGTTTAAGAGCAATGTGTTTTAGAAAGGAAGGGAGAAAAATAGAATGAAGAAGGGGATGACGGAGAGAGCAGAGATGCAAAAGTAAAAAAGGGGAAACCATATAAGAGGTGGAGAGGAAAGAAAATGATCTTTCAATATGAAATAGAGAATATTTTATATAATTATCTAGAACTGTATATTTTCTCCTAATATAAAGGTTTCCACTTCTACCCTACATAAGAATGTCAAGTTATTTAGGTCAATCTTATCTAAATAATACACTCTACTGTAAACAGTAAAGGGAAAGGAAAGTTAAAAGAGGCTCTGCATCCCCATATAAAATTTTTGTTTTTAAGTCATCTGTACCTGACCTCAAAAAGAAATGAAGTTTTATTATCACTCTCTATAATTGTAGATTAATTGTTATAATCTAAGAATTTAAATACATTGGGAGGGGCAAGGAATTGAGAGAAGTGATATTTGGTGCATTGATAACCTTTATTTTTGCTTCCTCCAGGCCCCTTATTTCTTGTATATATAGGTATATATAACATGGTATGTTGCATACATATGATATATGTATACTTTTCTATATCATATCATGAGGGATGTGAGATTGTAACATCTGTCATCTCATTTATTGATACAGTTGATTTTCCAGGTCTGACAGCCTAGACCACTTTCCCACATGTGTCAAAGGCTCTGCAACATGGAAAAAACTTCTGCCAAGAGCTTATACATTATGAAATCTCATCTTTTTTCATCACCCTCAGCCTATGTTGAAGGTAAAAAGGCTATTTCCCTTCTTCGTCTTCAGTACCTACTCTGGGCTTTCATGCATTGGATTCTCAACAGCTTCTCATAAGCTATAGATCTCTTGTTAATATGAGCCCCATCTTCTCGGGTCTGAAGGCTGTGTCAGCGGTGACTCCTGGAAAGCATCTTGCAGAGGGGCTTGGTGGAAAGAAAGGGGAAGGTATTTGGGAGTATTCTGCGCAATTAAGTTTGAACCACCCAGCAGCCAAGAATCAAACATTTGTGCACATGAGAGACAAGCAGATTTGCTTGGCCAGAGCATAAATTATAGGTCAAAGTTCAATCATAAGCAAGAACAAGAATACTAAGGGATGTTGATAGACAGTCTTAAAGACCAGTATGAAACATTCATATTTGATTAAACAAAGACAACAGAAAACCTTGTAAATTCCTGAGAACCTATCAATAGATCAAAGATGAGATTCATGCTTACCAGTCGAGGCACTGGAGTGTAACTTGATCAAAATGTTTGAGAAGGAAAAATTTTTCTACTGTATAAAAGGCAGACAGAAGGGGCAGGCAGCTGGCAAAGAGGATGATTTGTAATATTTTAGGTGTCATGTGATTACAGAAAGCCCAGACTAGAACATGGACTAGAAAGAGGTAGGAAAGGATGGCTCTGAAAGATGTTTCAGATAAAGAAATAGGAGGACTTAGAGACACACTACTCATGGGGATTCTGGAGGAAGTAACCTGTAACACTCCAGGTGGTATGCCAGGAAGGTAGGATGGTAGCATGCCATTGATGAGGATGGAAAGTTGGGAAGGAATGAGGGTCCTGTCTAGGCTGCAATATGAGTTTCCTTGCCACCTCTTTATTAATGCAGGTTTTATGACACAGGTGGAATAATTAATCCAAATGGCTAGCAGATGTGGCTATCCATCTTTGGGCATACTGGTCTGCAAACGGTCTCCCAATCAGCAAATTCTCAAGCAAGGCCAAAGAAAATTAAAGAAAATAAATTCTGTTGAGATATTTATGGAGGCCACCTGGATAGAAATTTGACAGCTAAGAACTTGCCTGGATGCCAGGCAACTAAGGAAAGGTCAGAGCCTCTGGAGCAATAGGGCTTGTAGAGCCAAAGAACAGGAATGGAGGGGGAGGAGTGTTTGGTCACATTACATCTAAAAAAAGATTAAAAATGTTGTTTTGCCTTTCAGAGAGAAACATTGCTAAAGTCTTTCCCTATGTGCTCTGGAGATACCCACCTTGTCTCTTGACAAGAGTCCTACCATTTCTTTTCTTTTTTTATTATTATGTTCAATTAGCCAACATATAGTACATCATTAGTTTTTGATGTAGTGTTCGATGATTCATTAGTTGTGTATAACACCCAGTGCTCATCACAACATGTGCCTTCCTTAATACCCATCACCCAATTACCCCATCTTCCCACCACCCTCCCTTCTGTAACCCTCAGATTGTTTCCTGGAATCCAGAGTCTCCCATGGTTTGTCTCCCTCTCTGATTTCTTCCCATTCAGTTCTCCCTCTCTTTCCCTATGATCCTCTGTTCTATTCCTTATATTCCACAAATGAGTGAAACCATATAATAATTGTCTTTCTCTGCTTGACTTATTTCACTTAGTGTAATCCTTTCCAGTTCCATCCATGTCAATGCAAATGGTGGCTATTCATTCTTTCTGATGGCTGAGTATATCCCATTGTATATATGAACCACATCTTCTTTACCTATTCATCTGTTGAAGGACATTTCCTTCAATTGTGTACTCTACCCTGGCTCAACCAATCAATCAGTGAGGGCTTTGTTTATGTATCATTCACCTCCCCTTCATTTCTTCTAATTATCACCTCCCAATGTGGAAAATTTCTAACTAGTCTTCTTGCCTTTAATCTCTTTCTGCTCTTGCCTTAGCAATCATTCTAAATTACAGCTTTGATCATACTGTTTACCTGAGGGGAGAAGGATGGGGGAATGGGATGGACTGGTGATGGGTAGTGAGGAGGGCACATGTTGCATGGTGCACTGGGTGTTATACTCAACTAATGAAGCATCAAGCTTTACATTGAAAAAAAAAAGAAAACTTTTATCACTTCTCCTTTGCATGCTGAATAATATCTAAATGCCTGTTACTAAAATCTCTACATAAGTAGATTCAATTTATCTTTCCAGTCTCATTGCATACTACAAGTACCTCTGTTATATGAGCCTTCTGCTTCAGATAAATAAATTAATATCTGTCCTTGAAAAAAATTTTTGCTCCTCTTTTTATGCTTACACACTTCCTTGAAAAACAGAAACTCCTCCTTTTTTCTCTACACATTTTCAGAACCATAATCTCATGCTTTAAGAGTCAATTCATAGCCACTTCCATTTCTTTGGTCATCCAACAAATATTTATTAAAATAAGGTGGTGTTGTAGACTGTGAGTATACAGTGGTGTAAAGATAGACAAAGGATTTTCTCTCAAGGAGCTTCCATTTTAACGGGAAAAATAACAAAATAAATAATTAGAAGATAAAGAGAATAAAGGTAATAACAAAAGCTTTGAGGAAAACAGGTTTCCATTTTAGGGTAAAATGGAGTAAGCACACTCCACTCTGTCTCTTCTACTGAATACAGCTATAAAACCTAGACAGAATGCATTAAGCAGCTATTTCATGACTCTGAAAAGTAAATGGTAGCAGATGTATTTGAGAAGACTAGAATTCTGAGTATCACTGAGCCAGCAATTGGTTTACCATTTTTTTCCCCTATAGTAGCCTCCAGACTAAATTCAATGTACTAGGAACCCAGGATTAGGTATCTGAATGCAGACAAAGAACACTCCAGGAATTTTTGCTTAACAAGTAGGGAAAGGCAGAGAGAGCATGAAGAAATCCTTCCCTTTTTTCTTTTTTACACTCAATTTTCAACCCCTAAGCAATCCCATGGTAGAGTAGCAGGTAATGGGAGCTCACAGGAGCCAAAACTCTGAGAGAGGAATTACTCTTTTCCATTCAGTGAGCTGTAGTTTCAAGAGGATAAGGCCAACACTTGTTGCATGTTTTCTTCCTTCACTGTTCTTATGCTTAGCCCCTGAAGTAGTTGCAGTTGTAGAAGTCTGTAACAGAATAGGAAGACTACAGTCCCAGTTTCCAACCAGAGCACCAAAAAGAGGAGCCCCAAGGACTGGAAATAGTACCAAGGAGATTGCTCAGACGGAGAAAATCAGGAAAGCTCCTCCATAAAGTTATTTATGAATTCTTAAGCTAACCTTCTTGCCATGCATACATGGGAAAGATCAGTTTCAGATATCAGACACTGAGAACTGAAGAACTGAACTAACAGACCATATTTCAGGTCCAAGACTGGCTATGAGGTGGTACACAGGAAGGATATATCTGCATAGCACTTCAGTGTCTTCAAAAACTGAATTGACATTGGAATGACAGTACATAGAAGGTGGGTAAGAAATTGTGACCTAAGTCTAACAAGGTCATCTGCCTACAAAAGCAAAAATATCAACATATCTCATAGTATTTAAATAAGACCAAAGTCTCATAATACTCAAAATCTGTAGGATAAAATCCAAAATTACTCAACATCTCAGATTACATGAGAAAAGATAATCAATAAACATCAACACTTAGGTGACATAGATGTTAGAATTATTTGACAAGGACTGTAAGGCTGCTATTTTAAAAATGCTTCAGATAAGCAATTGCAAACTCTCTTGAAATAAATGGAATAATAGAAAGTCACAGCAAAGAAATAGAAGTTATAAAAAAGATGCTATGAAAACTATAGACAATAACCAAAATTTTTAAAAGCTCACTGGATAGTTTCGATAACATTATGGAGATGACAGAGTAAAGAGTCAGTGATCTTGAAGATAGATCAATAGCTATTATCCAATGTGGAAAACAGAAGAAAAGACTTATAGAACCTGAGGTACCTGTGAAATGGTTTTAAAAAAATCTAGTATTCATTTTATTGGAATCCAGAGGAAGAGGAAAAGTTACCTTGTGGATAAATATTCGAAGACAGAAAAACCAAAAACTTCTCAAATTTGGTGAAATACTTAAGTCTACAGATACAATTTCAGTGAACTCTGAACAGAATAAACCTAAAAAAAAAAATCTATGCCTAGATGTATCATGATCAAAATATTGAAAACTGAACACAAAGAGAAATATTTGAAAAGAGCCAGAGAAAGACCAAATAGAAATAAGTATGGCAAAGCATTCATTAAAATGTAAAATTCTTTACAAATGAAAAGACTTAATATTATTAATGTTGATAATGTTCAAACTTGTACATCTAGGTTATGCAATTTGTAATTTTAAAGTCAGAAAGTTGATTAAAGTTACAAGTAAAATAGGAAAGAGAAAGAAAAGAAGAAAAGAAAAGAAAAAGAAAAGAAAAAGAAAAGAAAGGAAAGGAAAGGAAAGGAAAGAAAAGAAAAGAAGGGAAGAGAAGAGAAAAGAAAAGAAAAGAAAAAAGAAAAGAAAAGAAAAGAAAAGAAAAGAAAAGAAAAGAAAAGAAAAGAAAAAAGAAAAGAAAAAAGCAGCCGGGGAAAAACAATACATTACTTATAGGACTGCAATGATTTGAATGATTGTGGATTACTCAGAAATAATGGAGGCCAGAAAAAAGTGGTACTAAAAAAAACAGATTTTACATTTTAGAGCAATTCTAGGTTCACAGAAAAATTGAGTAGAAGGTACAGACATTTCCCATATTCCCTTTCCCCCTGTATTTGCATAGCCTTCTCCATTATCATATCTCACACATGCATAGCTTCTCCCATTATCAACATTCCCCACCAGAGTGGTACATGTATTACACTTGCTCCTACATGGCTTCTCCTACTATCTATATTCCCACACCAGCGTGGCATATTTATTACAGTTGATGAACTTGCATTGACACACCATCATCATCCTAAGTCCATAGTTTACACTAGGGCTCATTCTTAGTTTGTACTTGTATGAGTTTGGACAAATGTATAACAACATTTATGTAACATGATAGTATCATACAGAATAATTTCCCTGACCTAAAAATCCTCAGTTTTTCACCTTTTTATACCTCTCACCCACTAACTTCTGGCAATCAGATCTTTTTACTGCCTCCATCCACAGTTTTACCTTTTCCAGAATGTCAGTGAGACTTGTACAGCATGTAGCCTTTTCAGATTGGCTTCTTTCCCTTAGCAATATGCATTTAAGTGTCTCCATGTCTTTTTTTTTTTAAAGATTATATTTATTTATCTGACAGAGAGAGAGACAGCCAGCGAGAGGGAACACAAGCAGGGGGAGTGGGAGAGGAAGAAGCAGGCTCATAGCAGAGGAGCCTGATGTGGGCCTCGATCCCACAACGCCGGGATCACGCCCTGAGCCAAAGGCAGACGCTTAACAACTGCGCCACTCAGGCACCCCATCCATGTCTTTTAATGGCTTGATAGCTTATTTCTTTTTAATTGTGAATAATATTCTATTATCTGAATGAAGCACTGTTTATTTATTTATTTATTTATTTATTTATCCACTCACCTACTGAAACACATCTTAGTTGCTTCCAAGTTTTGACAATTATGACTAAAGCTACTAGAAACATCCATGCCCAAGGTTTTGTGTGGACATAAGTTTTCAGCTTTTTGGGGTAAATACCAGATAGCATGATTGCCAGATTGTATGGTAAGAGTATGTTTAGTTTTATAAGACACTGCCAAACTGCTACCATTTTGCATTTCCACTAGCAATGAATGAGAGTTCCTGTCACCAGCATTTGGTGTTGTCAGTATTCTGGATTTTGGTCATTCTAATAGATATGTAGTGCTATCTTGTTGTTTTAATTTACATTTTCCTGATGACATATGATGTAATGTGTCTTTTCATATGCTATGTCTATTTGTATGCATAAAGTTTGAGGATTTGCCATCTGTATATCTATCTTCTTTGGTAAGGTGTCTGTTAAGGTATATGGCTCATTTTTTTTAATTGAGTTTCTTTTATCGTTGTGTTTTAAAAATTTATTGTTTACTTTGGATTTTAGTTCTTTCTCAGATATATCTTTTGAAAGTGTTTTCTTTACAAATCTTTTCAACTAAATGTTGCTGGAACAACTGGACATTCACATACAAAAAAAAAAGTTTCTAGAGACAGATCTTATATCCTTCTCAAAAATTAACTCAAAATGAATCACAGGCCTATATGTAAAATGCAAGATTATAAAACTCCTAGATAATAACATAGGAGAAAATCTATATGACCTTGTGGCTTATCTTTTCATCATTTGGACAGTATCTCTCGCAGAGCTGAAATTTTTAATTTTAATAAATTCCAGCTTATTTATTTTTTTCATGGATAATATCTTGGTGTTGTATTTAAAAAGTCAACAACTCCAAGGTCATCTGGGCCAACCGGAGCTTTCTAAAAAGGGAAACTTCATGGGTGGAATAGCTTGGCTCTTTATCTAGTTGTTTACCTGGAAATATGTTTATTCAGGATGGGTGTCCTTGAAGTGGATGCCTCAGCAATCAAACACTTAATGTTAGGCATTTATATTATATTGTTTTTAAGAAAAGCTGATTACTGGACACATATATTATACAAAGTCTCAAGTGGGCTACATTCATATCTGGAAACTTGAATGAAGAAGAATTTGCTTCCGTACTCATTTGGGCTGTGTAACTAAGGGCTCTTTCTTTGGATGACTGTTGGCTAGAGGCTGGAGTAAGATCTTAAAAACCACTTCAGTTCCTAGAGGCTGCCTATAGTTCCTTGCCATATCAACTTATTCAATATGGGCACTTACATATTTCAGCACATAAGGAGAGTCTCTAGAGAAAGTATACTAAGATGGAGTCAATGTAATACAAAACTGACAGCCCATTACCTTTGCCACATAAGCTAACTTAATCATGGGAGTTATATCTCTTCACCTTTACCATATTCTACTGGTTAAATACAAGACACAGGTCCTACCCACACTCAGAACGAATTATACAAAGGTGAGAACACTGGGAGGCAAGCAGTATTAGGGGCCACCTTATGGTCTGTCTGCCACAACTACAAACTACTAAAACTCACCCAAATGAAATATATAACTTATACAGTCCTACAACTATTTTAAAAATGGAATTTGTAGTTTAAAATTTTTCAATAAAGAAACCTCTAGGCCCAGGTGATTTTACTGTGGAACACTGTCTAACATTTATAAAGCAAATAACACTAGTTCTACGAAGTCTCTTCCAAGAAATAGTAGATGAGAAAATACTTCCCAACATATTCATAAAGCCAGCATTGATTACCTTAATAACAAAACTGGACAAAGACTGAAAAAGTAGAAAACTAGCTGTATAGAATCTGTATGCTAAAAACTATCAATAGCATTCACTAACATAGATTCAAGAATACCCAATAAAATATTAGCAAATTAAACCAGCAATATATAAAGAGAATGATGTATTACAACGAAGTGGGTTTTATCTCAAGAATGTAAGGCTATTTTAGTATCCTAGTGTTAACCAATCTTGTCCACCATCTGAGAAACCTAAATCAGAAAAACCACATGATAATGTTAATTAATGCAGAAAAAAAGCATTTGACAAAATTCAACATCTATTTAAAAAAATAACAAAACCTCTCAGCAAACTAGGAACAGAAAGAGCTTGCTCAACCTAAGAATATATACCAAAAAACCCCCACAAAACCAAACCAAACCAATAACAACAACAACAAAAAAAACCCTACAGCTAACATTATAATTAATGGTGGAAGACTGAATGCTTTTCCCTTAAGATCAGGAACAAGTTAAGGATGCCTGCTGTCACCGCTCTTATTCAACATTGTACTAGAAGTCCTCACCAGTGCAATAAGGCAAGAAAAATAAAGTAAAAGCCATACAGGTTGGAAATGAAGAAATAAAAATGTCTCTGTTTATAGACAATATGATTGTCTTTATAGAAAACCCCAAAATTTTATCAAAAACAAAACAACCTCTTACAATTAATAAGTGAGTTTAGTAAGGTGATATTTTTATATTTTAAAATAAACAATTGGAAAATGAAATGTTTGAAAAAAATTAATGATAGCGCCAAAAACCCTGAAATACGTAGGTATAAATCTAACACAACATGTGCAGGATGTTTTCTAAAACTATAAAACACAATAAGAGAGATTTTAAAAGGTCTAAATAAATGTAGAGTCATATTCATGGATTGGAAGACTCACCATAGAAAAGAGGTTAGTTCTTTTCAAATTTATCTATAGATTTAACACAATTACAATTAATATCTTAGCAGGACTTTTTCATAGAGACAGGGAAAATGTATATGGAAAGGCAAAGCCACTAGAATAGCTGTGACAATTTGGAGAAGGAAGAATAAAGTTAGAGGAATTGCACTACCTAATCTTAAGACTTACATACAGCTATAGTAATAAAGACAGTGTGGTATTGGCAAAGGGATACACATATAGATTAATGGAAGAGAATAGATGGTCCAGAAATATACAGATGCAAATATGGCTATTTTGTTAGACATAAGTACAAAAACAAATCAATAAAGAAAGGGTAGTCTTTACAACAAATAGTTTAGAAACAATTGCACATCCATATGCAAACAATGACAACAACAGCTTTGGCCTATGTGTCATATCTGATACACAAATTAACTCAAGATGAATCATAAATCCAAATGGAAAATGTAAAACTATAAGACTTTTAGAAGAAAACACAGGAGATAATTTTCATGCCAAAGAGTTAGGTAAGGGTTCTTAGACATGACATGAAAAACATGAAACATGAAGGAAAAATTGATAAACTGAAGTCTCTCAAAATTAAAAACTTTTGCTATGCCAAAGATCCTATTAAAAGAACGAAAAGACAAGTTAGTCCACTGAGGACAGGCCATTGGTTGCCAGAGGCTAGGAGTGAGGTGAGCTTATTACTCTTTAGGAGTAACACAGGAGAGCTTTTTTTGGAGGTAATAGAACTGTTCTGTGTCTTGATTGTGGTGGTGATTAACATGAATCTGTACATATATTAAGAGTCATAGAACTAACTGCCTTTCTCCCATAAATGTCTATTTGACTGCATTATAATTTTAAAAGATTTAAAACAACAACAATAAAAAACCATGATGCTGTGCTTGGAGTGTTATGACAAATTATTTACATTGGCAATCAAGAAGAAGTTGACTTAAAAAGTTGATGTTTGAGCAACAATCCTGAATGATGAAAAGATGTCAAAATGAAGGTCTATCAGTTTTAGTTATAAAGTGATGCATACTTCTGGGATGATAAAAAATTAATAGATGAATGAATTCTAGTAAGTGTTTAGAAACCTTGTCTTTGTGTAATGTTAACAGTACAGATTTTGTACATAACAGCAATATCATGAGGGAACAGAATGTACCCTTTTTATAGGTTCCCACTTCTTTCTCTCTATATACAAATGACTCTGGCAAGGAGTATAGAATTTTAGAATATAGTCCTTTGGAAACAAATGATAAATAGAAAAGAAAGAAAAAAGAAAAGAAAGCCTCTACTATAGCAAACAGCAGGACAAAACCTGGAAAAGTTGGATATTTGTAAACATCTTGCAAGTACGTAGCATACAACACAAGCATTTGCCACTTATGTAGACAAGGCCAATGTATGATGGCCAGGAAGAGACCACATATTTTCCGTCTCTGGACAAATGAACCTAAAGGAGATTGATGTAACTGTTTCATACTCAGCTAGATAAAATAAATATGGATTCAACCATTATTCATGTTCCAAATCTATAGATTCCATTGCCCTTTCCCAAGAATTTAGAACCTAAAAATACTATTTTTGCCCATTTATACAAATATGGCCTTCATTTATTCACCTATATAAGGTCTAGTCTTGTGTTGAACAAACTTATAAGCCCCATCGGGCTGAAAGGATTCAATTCAGCTTAAGAACTTGGCTTCTACAGAACATCAGTGTTACAACTCCTTGGAAAGGCCATGCCTCCCTAGTAGGTAAGTCCTTGCCTTCCATAAATAAGAACAGATTTACTATTTTACTCCTCTATTCCTTTTGGTTCAGTGTTTTTGCCTAGTTAGGAGAACTCACTTTAGGATCTGTCAGGTAATTGAGAAATACAATTATCTTTGCATTTTGGAAAAAAGAACACCTTTCCCTCTTCCTTAGAATATTTGCAAATAGCTTTAAGAGAGTAAAAGATCCTTTGCTTATTTCACTTAGCATAATCTCTTCCAGTCCCGTCCATGTTGCTGCAAATGTTGGGTAATCATTCTTTCTGATAGCTGAGCAATATTCCATTGTATATATGGACCACATCTTTATCCATTCGTCTGTTGAAGGGTATCTCAGCTCTTTCCACAATTTAGCTATTGTAGACAATTATCATATGGTTTCACTCATTCATGGAACATAAGAAATAGCAGAGAGATTGGCAGGAGAAGGAAGGGAAGAATGAAGGGGGGCGGTAAACAGAATGGGGAATGAACCATGAGAGACTATGGACTCTGGGAAACAAACTGAGGGTTTCGGAGGGGAGGGAGTGGGGGATTGGGATAGGCCGGTGATGGGTATTAAGGAGGGCATGTATTGCATGGAGCACTGGGTGTTATACGCAAACAATGAATCATGGAACTTTACATCAAAAACTAAGGATGTACTGTATGGTGACTAGCATAACATAATAAGAGAGAGAGAGAGAGAGATCCTAAGAGAAAAAGGGTGAGAGGAAGTGTGGACAAATACTTGGGCCTACATTGAACATACAAATATAAATTATGGAGTAATAGGGATACCCCCAGGAGTGTTCATGTGGGACTCCCTTTGCCATTCATTCATTCATTTATCCCACATGTAATGATTAAACAACTGCTGCATACCGCTATTTTCAGTGTTAGGCTAAGGCTGATGCTAATCAACAAGTAAAATGGGATTTTGAATTATTGAGTAAAATTGTACAAAAACAAAACAAAACAAAACTCCCTCCCCTAGTCATCCCTCCTTATAGAAATACTCTCACTATATTTTGGGAAAATGAGAAAGACCCTCCTTTTATGGGTTCCCAAGCCTACTGTTTGGGTGACAGGTTCAATCAGTAACACAGAAAGCCAGATCCCTTTGAATCTTATGAGTATAACCTTTTCCTTTTGGGAATGAAAAAACTGAGGTTCAGAATGGAAATTTGGTCAAAATCACAGAGCCTGTTTAGCAGTAGAACCATATGAAAAACCAGGTCTCTTAACTGGATATTCATTGCCTTTTTCCCTCTGATCTACCTTATTGTACATTTCAAGGAAGAGAGAAACACCTCCCTGCAAAGAATTTAGCTATTAGAGCCTGGGGTGAAGTTTGAGTTGGTTTCTCTCTTCCTGCTCTCCACTTTGCCTAAAGACTTTGGTGGTCTATTTTCCATTGATTATATGTATATATATATTTTGAAGTTTTCAATTATCCTGTAAGTCTCAAGGCCTGTCCTGGCCTGACTTATTTGGATCACTGTGCTTTGGCATATGTCCTTCCCCAGGAATCCCTTCTCCCCAAAACATGTCTTCCCGCCAATGACAGTACAAAGCACCTTTTCTACTTTTGTCTTACCCCTGGGCATCTGCTGTTATTTGTCATGAAATTATCTGGCTATTTGTCCACTTCAAAATGCATTTTAGAACTAGTATGTCTGACACTAATCTGTAAGTGGAATGTCCTGGACTCTTACAGGCCTAGGAGTATATTATCGAACTGGATATTGGTCGGTCACACACACACACACACACACACACACACACACACACACACACAGTCTATATTCTCCTGAATATCTAGTTAGCATGGAATTGAAAGGAGAACCTGAGACTTCTAAGGAGAACAGGGAAGTCTGCTAAAATTGCAGGTCAGGTGTACACCAAAAACAAGGTAGCCTAACAGGCTTTGCAAACTCCAGGACACCTACAGAGAAGTTCCTTAAATATATTTGAAGAAAGAAGACAAGTAGGATAGTTATGGTGATGATCTGGAACAAAAACAAGTGGCAAAATGACATCTTTACCTTGGTATTTTTTGAAAAAATTTTTAGCAAAATTCACAGTCCAAATTATTTTCTCAAATGGCCATCCCAGTAGTACTCAATCATAGTGGGTTCCTCCATGGCAGTAATCCCTGTCAAGACCCCATCTCCATCTCTCGATCATGTAACAGTGGAAGAGAGTGGGCATGTAGACCTGTTATCTGGAAATAAGAAACGGAATGCAAAGCTGGAAAGAGAAAAATAATAGGGAAAGCCCAAACACAATATAAAGGATATGTGTAACTTTTATTTATTTATTTATTTATTTATTTATTTATTTATTGGATATGTGTAACTTTTAAGATGAAACGATGAATTTCATTTAGAATTCACTGGACCAATCCACATGTCCGTTTACCATAATATAGTACTTTAGAGTTTAATAGAGCTCTCACTTACCTCATTCAATTCTCATTTGACATATTATTTGTTTACTAAGGACCGTATTTACCAACCTGCTAATTATTTTCCATTAAGTACTGCATAAGCCAGTCTGTGTTTATGAGCACCTTGATTATAATTTCCATGTTAGGATAAATCTTCATTCTGAGCACCTAAGAAAAATAGAACCTTACTGGCAGATTCCACTTCAATTCAAAAGCTAGCAAAAGACCACTGGAGGAAAAAAAGTTAATGTGTTATGTTAAAATAATCAACAGAATTGGGGTCATACTGTGAAAGTACTGTTAGAGGGTAAGGGTAGGAAAAGTACCAGGTTGGAGGGTTCAAACAGGAGGGACTTTGCTGGAGAAAGAATCAGCCACACTTTGTTTCTGTTAATTCCCACATGGAGGGTAGAAATTTATTTGTTGCTTCTTTCTGTCTTCCCCACCACATTTGGGTTTCTTCTGCTCTGATTAGTTACCACTTGGCCATCTACTTTCAACCTCCAAATTTTGTTGACATTTCTCATTCCTTATCATCATTTTTCATATTTATTCATGACTATGCATTTAAGTTTAAGAGAATTCCTTTACTATCATTATACTGGGATCTCAAGAGGGAATATAAATCAAAATAGGGAAATTGTATTAGCTCTCTACAGTGTAAAGCTGATTCTATTATATCTCATTATTATAACACTTTGATTTAATGAAATTTTTTATAGAAACAGAAAAAACAATCCTAAAATTTATGTGCAACCATTAAAACCATGTAGTTTCTAGTTGTCCTCTTGATTTCTATAAAAATTTTAATGAAACTGCAGAAAACAAATCCAAATACAAACTAGACATTGCTCATCCATCTGCATATTTGGCAGATGGTACAAATGTAAATTTTGGCAAATTCCATTCAGCCTATAAACTTTTTTCCTAAAGAAAATAAAAAAGATATTACTTGCTAAATATCCTACACATCTTGTATACAAAACTGCTAAAAAGGAATATGATTTGTTTACCAGTGATAATGAAACTTGCATAGTGAAATTTTTTGGTTACTTTTAGATTTCTTTAAAGTGTAAAGAAGCACTTAATGAGATTTTTGACTTTATGAAAAGAGAAGATAGCCTTCTTAGACATGCACTTATGAGATGGCTATTATTGTGGCCAGCCATGCAAAAATGTTAAAATGTTGACCTGCAGTAAAATCGTATTTCAAAATGTGGAATAAGAAGAATGTTTTTATTTAATTTAGAAATATACCGAGGGTAAGAATAAAGAATTAATTACAGTAAAACAGAAATGTATATGCTGTTTTGCCAAAATTGTTTGACGATCTTTGAAGAGACCATAAGGAGCCTGGAAAAGGATATACTAATTGCACCTGGATTGTTTGATGTCACAGATGTTGTGACAAAAATTCATACTGTTGGAAAGAAAACTGCTTTAGGCCTAACATACAAAAGCTAAAACAGAAAACAAAGTTACCGTAAAAAGACAGTAAAGTCAAATAGAACTTTTTCAATTTCTTTGCCAAAACTGTGGCTTATTTTGAATCTAACTTCAATTTCATAAATTCAAATAACTTTTGTGCTTTAAAACAAATTTCTCTGAAAAAAGAGAGCTTTAACTTAGAATGATATTCAGTGTGCTTTAGAAATAATGTTTGAAAATGGTGGACCTCTTATTATTTATATATTTCTTTTTTTTCTTTTTTTTATAATTTTATTTTGTTATATTAGTCACCATACAGTACATCCCGTTATTGACACAATGTTCCGTGATTCATTATTTGCATATAACCCCCAGTGCACCATGCAATATGTACCCTCCTTAATACCCATCTCCAGCCTATCCCAATCCCCCATCCCCCTAAAGATAAAAGTTTATTGAATACACTGCAAGGGAGCAGCGGGCAGGATGGCAAAGGAGAGACTATCTGCCACAAGACAGTGGTGAGGAGCCATGGTTGTAGGATAGAGTGAAGAGGTATGGGAACATATGGAATTTTCCTTTTTTGGTAACTGTGCCTGGTTTTAAGTAGCCCATTTGTTAGTTAGGGCCTACAGCAATTTTGAGGTGGTTCCCTTGATAAGCATGTTTGTATTCAGCTCAGTGGTCGCTGTGGGCCCATTTGCCTTGATCAAGCCTGTTGCCTAAAAGTGTCCTCTACATTCCCGCTGACAAATCAACAATGACAAATCTTTGGCATTTGAACAGAGGTCTCATCCTCAGTAGTTTCTTCCTGCTGAATGAGGGGTGTAGAGATATCCCCACCTATAAGTCAACATTGGTCAGTTGGGAATTTATATATGTAGGAATTACAAAAGGCAGAGGCAGCCAAATTCAAGGTAGAAAACATATATAAATCTCCCTGTGAAGAAAGAATCATCTGTCAGCTTGAAGTTGTAGCAGTGAAGAAATCTTGGTACCAGGCAGAAAGACATTGGAAAAGACAACAAAATAAGATGATGGTGGTGATGATGATGATGATGATGATGATGATGATGATGATGATTAGAAAGAGAAGCCAGAATAAAAGACCTTTGATAGCTGACCAAAATCCTCCTCCAGTCCAGGAGTTTAACCAATTAAAGGAAAAAGAGAGATGGTTTAAAGCAGTAATTTGAGTACTCATGTCTTTTAGTAACCCTGTCACATTTGTGGTGGTAATCGGTTTTAACGAAAGTATAGGTTCCTCCTTGAGATGAAGTCAGGATATCAAGGGTTATTCAATTTTGGAGGGCCACTTTTTGAATTTGTGGGTGAATTCATGTTGGGCTTAGTTAAAGGTGGCTGCCATATGCTTGGCTAAAGCATCTATTTGCAATTTTATATCCATAAAGGCTGTTCCTAGGACAAATATGGCTAAGAGATAAAACTATCAAGAAGCTCTCTTTGTTTGGTGTCTAGCCTTAACAATATCCTTGTCATAATCATGCTATGAAGGTGCACACACCTTGTGTCTTTCCACAATGTCAGCTTTATTCAATCATAAAGAAAAGTTAGATCACAATGATAAAGCAGGTTCAGGATTCCAAACTCAATGACAATTTACTGTGTGATTAAACTTGGCTTCTTACACAGCACACAGAGCAGGACAGAAGAAAAGCCCCACAACAAACAAGCTAGCAGAAGGGTCCAGGAAGTTAAGGAACCAAAAGCCAATCCGTTTGTGGGTGTGCAGTTGAGATAAGGCCTTGCTCTGGTCTGGGTCAGCTCTCGGCACTTACTGCTTCTTATGTTTGAGCAGTGAAGGACCTCAGTTCTGTTTGGAGATCCATAGGGCAGAGGCTTCAGGGGCAGTTGCCTTTTTTAAGTGGTCAGACATAGAGGGGTGAGGTCTGAAGAGTCTGACCATTTGCTGCTGCCAAAATCCTTCCCTTTTTAAAGGGATTTCATCAGCGATTGTGGCAATTTCTCTGAAGTTTTCCTCAAGTTGTCTAGCTTAGACAAACAACAAACACTTAAGGACAATCAGAACTAGAATTTAACATCCACAAAGGTGTTATTGAAACAATTTTTCTCTCTAAATTCACCCTGTGGTGAGATAGCCAAATTAAAATTAATTTGTTTGTAAAACAAGTTTTAACAAACTTGGCCTAATTATTTACATAAACTCAGCAAGAACAATGAGTAACCATGTATATTCTTTAAAATTTGTTTTACTGGAACTTATTATATAAGGAATCTCTAGATTGAATTTTTAATAGACACTTGAGGTCAAAAGCCAAACCAAACATTTGCCATCAGACATGCCTGCAATACCTGTAGACTTGGGTGAATTCGTCTTCTTGAGGTCCCCAAAAAACCCTGAGGTTCCTGCACCTGTCAGGAAGTGACATTCTTTACTCACCTAGTAAGGCTGCTGGGAACTTTCAAAGCAAGGTACCAGGCCAATATTTTCAAGGAGCTTCATTGGCTCCATAAAGTCAACCTTAATTCCTTACAGCTGTCTGGTCATATCTGAGTCTATGTATGGCTCTCTCAAATATGGCATTCCAGTCAAAGCCTTGGTAATACAAGTAGTGTTTACAATGGTGTCCCCGTTACAAGGAGAACAGATTCTCATTGAACTTTTGCAATTAATTAATTGTCATGAAAGAAAGAATAGCCACTGAGAGTTTCTGAATTTCAGAGGGTTCAAGTAGGGAGAAAAGTTAAATGTTTCAGTTTATTCCAAAGGAATACTTTATCACATTTCTGTATTTTAAGAGAAAACTTTCTCAGTCTGTAAGAAGAAATGGTAGAGAACCAGCAATTTTTCAAATAAGGGTCAGAAAAACTATTATCATCTTTCTCAATTCATTTAATCCCATATTACCAATTCTACTTTTTGCAGCTTTTTTGTTAGTTCATGGAAAACTTTACCCAGTTCAGTTTTATGATCTTAAAGATATCAAATACCTGTATTTGTAAAAAAAAAAAAAAATGTCCTTTTCATGAATCTCCTTGAAGGCAAAACTCATTGTGCAAGAGCATCAGGACAGTAACTACAAATGACCAAAAAAGCCCAGAAATAGACATGATTAAAGATCTGATATGAGAGTTCATTATAATGTAGCTGACAAAGAAATCCTGTTATTTCTTTTTTTATATACATCGTTTTCCTTTAAATTCTAGTTATTAAAACACATATTTTTTAAAAAATTACTTTTTGGGAGGGTGTTTCTTGTGATATCTGTTTCATACAGATGGATAACATATCTTCCAATGAAGAATTCAATTCATAAAAAAAATGAATACAATAATTTAACCATCCAAAAGGGAAGAGAGATAAGTACCAATATAATTAACTCTCATTTTTCTATTGATAAATCCTTAACAGTTACCTTTTTTATTACTTTCAGATGTAGAATTTCATGATTTATCAGTTGCATATAACACCCAGTGCTCACTACATCAAGTGCCCTTAATGCCCATCACCCAGTTATCCCTTCCTCCCACCCACCTCACCTCCAGCAACCCTCAGTTTATTTCCTAGAGTTCAGCATCTCTTATGTTTGCCTCTCTCTCGATTTTCATCTTATTTTATTTTTCCTTCCCTTCCCCTATGTTCATATGTTTTGTTTCTTAAATTCCGCATGTGAGTGAAATCGTATGGTATTTGTCTTTTTCTGACTGGTGTATTTCACTTAGCATAATACCCGCTAGTTCCATCCACATCATTGCAAATGGCCAGATTTCATTTTGATGGCTGAGTAATATTCCATTGTGCGTGTGTGTGTGTGTGTGTGTGTGTGTATACATGTATATAAATACACACAACATCTTCTTTATCCATTCATCTGTTGATGGACATCTGAGCTCTTTCCATACTTTGGCTATTGTAGACATTGCTGCTATAAACATTGGGGCACATGTGCCCCTTTGAATCACTATGTTTGGATCATTTGGATAAATTCCTAGTAGGGCAATTTGTGGGTCATAGGATAGCTCTATTTTTAATTTTTAAGGGACCTCCATACTGTTTTCCAGAGTGGTTGAACCAGTTTGCATTCCCACCAACATTGCAAGATGGTTCCCCTTTTTCCACATCCTCACTGGTGGTAGATGGTATCTCATTGTGGTTTCGATTTGTATTACCTTGATGCTGAGTGATGTTGAGCATTTTTTTCATGTGTCTGTTGGCCATTTGTATGTCTTCTTTGAGGAAAATGTCAGTTCATGTCTTCTGACCAAGGATTTTTTTATTTTTGTTTTTTGGGTGTTGGATTTTTTGTTTTTTGGGTTTTGACTTTGATAAGTTCTTTATAAATTTGGGATACTAGACATTTATCTGATAAGACATTTGCAAATATCTTCTCCCATTCTGTAGGTTGCTTTTTAGTTTTGTTGACTATTTCCTTTGCTGTGCAAAAGCTTTTTATCTTGAAGAAGTCCCAACAGTTCATTTTTGCTTTTATTTTCCTTGTCTTTGGAGACATGTCTAGCAAGAATTTGCTGCAGCTAAGGTCAAAGAAGGTTGCTGCCTGTGTTCTCCTCTAGGATTTTGATGGATTCCTGTCTGACATTTAGGTCTTTCATCCATTTTGAATTTATTTTTGTGTATGGTGTAAGAAAGTGGTCCAGTTTCATTCTTCTGCATGTGGCTGTCCAATTTTCCTGACACTATTTGTTGAAGATACTGTCTTTATTCCATTGGATATTCTTTCCTGCTTTGTTGAATATTAGTTGACCATAGAGTTGAAGGTCCATTTCTGGGTTCTCTATTCTGCTCCGTTGATCTATGTGTTTGTTTTTGTGGCAGTACCATACTCTCTTGATGATTATAGCTTTGTAATACACCTTGAAGTTTGGAATTGTGAGGCCTCTAGCTTTGGTTTTCTTTTTAACATTACTTTGGCTCTTCAGGGTCTTTTCTGATTCCATACAAATTTTAGGATTGTTTGTTCTAGCTCAATGGAGAATGCTGATGGTATTTTGATAGGGATTTCTTTGAATGTGACGATTGCTATGGGTAGCAGAGACATTTTAATAATATTTGTTCTTCCCATCCATGAGCATGGAATATTTTTCCATTTCTTTGTGTCTTTTTCAATTTCTTTCATAAGTGTTCTATAGTTTTCAGAGTACAGACTTTTTACCTCTTTGGTTAGGTTTATTCCTAGGTATCTTATGGGTTTTGGTGCATGTGTAAATGGGATCAGTTCCTTGATTTCTCTTTCTTCTGCCTCATTGTTAGTGTATAGAAATGCAATTGACTTCTTTGCATTGATTTTATAGCCTGCCACTCTGCTGAATTCCTGTATGAGTTCTAGCAATTTTTGGGCGGAGTCTTTTGGGTTTTCTACATAGAATATCATGTCTTCTGTGACAAGTGATAGTTTGACTTCTTCTTTGCAAATTTGGATGTCTTTTATTTCTTTTTTTGTTGTTTCATTGCTGAGGCTAGGACTTCCAGTGCTATGTTGAACAACAGCGGTGAGAGTGGACATCCCTGTTGTGTTCCTGACCTTAGGGGAAATTCTCAGTTTTTCCCTGTTGAGGATGATATTTGCTGTGGGTTTTTCATAGATGACTTTTATGATATTGAGGTATGTTCCCTCTATCCCTACACTGGGGAGAGTTTTTATCAAGAAAGGATGCTGAATTTTGTCAAATGCTTTTTCTGCATCTATTGAGAGGATCATATGGTTCTTGTCCTTTCTTTTATTAATGTTGTGTATCACATTGATTGATTTGCAGAGGTGGAAACACTCTTGCAGCTCAGGAAGAAATCCCCCTTGGTCATGGTGAATAATTCTTTTAATGTACTGTTGGATCCTATTGGCTAGAATCTTGGTGAGAATTTTGTCATCCACATTCATCAAGGATATTGGTCTGCAGTTCTCCTTTTTGGTGGGGTCTTTGTCTTGTGGGAGCAAGGTAATGCTGGCCTCACAGAGTGAGTTTGGAAGTTTTTCTTCAATTTCTAGTTTTTGAAACAGCTTCAGAAGAATAGGTATCAATTCTTGAAATGTTTGGTAAAATTTCACTGGGAGGCCATCTGGCCCTGGACTCTTGTTTATTGAGAGATTTTTGATTACTGATTCAATTTCTTTTCTGGTTATGGGTCTGTTCAGGTTTTCTATTTCTTCTTGTTTCAGTTTTGGCAGTTTATGTGTTTCTAGGAATGCATCCATTTCTTCCAGATTGCCTAATTAGTTGACATATAATTGCTCATAATATTCTCTTATAATTGTATTTCTTTGGTATTGGTCGTGATCTCTTTCACTTTTCTTTTTGATAAGTCTGGCTAGAGGTTTATCGATCTTATTAATCCTTTCTCAAAGAACCAGGTCCTAGTTTTTTTGATCTGTTCTTTTTTTTTTTCCTATATCATTGATTTCTGCTCTGATCTTTATTATTTTTCTTCTGCTGCTGGGTTTAGGCTTTATTTGGTGTTCTTTCTCCAGCTGCTTTAAGTGTAAGGTTAGGTTGTATATTTGAGACCTTTCTTGTTTCTTGAGAAAGCCTTGTATTATGCTTCCCTCTTAGGGAAAGGCTTGAGAAAGTCTTGTTATATGCTTCCCTCTTAGGACCACCTTTGCTGTATCCATCATGATTTCTTTTTCATTTGCTTCCATGTATTTTTTAAATTCTTCTTTAATTTCCTGGTTACCCATTCATTCTTTTGTAGGATGCTCTTTAACCTCCATGTATTTGTGTTCCTTCCAAATTTTCTCTTGTGATTGAGTTCAAGTTTTAAAGCATTGTGATCTGAAAACATGCATGGTATAATCTCAATCTTTTGATACTGGTTGAGACCTGATTTGTGACTCAGTATGTGATCTATTCTAGAGAATGTTCCATATGCACTTGAGAAGAATGTGTATGCTGTTGCTTTAGGATAAAATGCTCTAAATATATCTGTTAAGTCCATCTGTTTCACTGTGTCATTCAAAGCCCTCTCTGCTTAGATGATCTGTCCATTGATGTGATTGGGGTGTTAAAGTCCTCTACTATTATTGCATTATTATCATTGTGTTTCTTTAATTTTGTTATTAAATAGTTTATATATCTAGCTACTCCCATGTTAGGGCCATAAATATTTGCACTTGTTGAATCTTCTTGTTGGATAGACTCTAATTATAATATAGTGTCCTTCTTCATCTTTTATTACAGTCTTTAGTTTAAAATAGAATTTGTGTGAAATAAAGATTGCTATTCCAGCTTTCTTTTGATGGCCATTAGCATGATAAATGGTTCTCCACCCCATCACTTTCAATCTGGAGGTGTTTTTGGGTCTTAAATGAATCTCTTGTAGACAGTTTATCGATGGGTCTTATTTTTTTATCCAATCTGATACCCTATGTATTTTGATTGGAGGATTGAGTCCATTTACATTCAGAGTAATTATTGAAAAACATGAATTTAGTTCCATTGTATTACTTGTAAAGTCGCTATTTCTGGGGATTATCTCTGTTCCTTTCTGGTCTTTATTACTTTGGGGTTTTCTCTTCACTCACAGGGTACTCTTTAATATTTCTTGCAGGGCTGGTTTAATGTTCACAAAATCCTTTAGTTTTTGTTTGTCCTGGAAACTTTTCATTTCTCCTATTCTGAATGAGAGTTTTGCTGAATAAAGTATTCTTGGCTGCATATCTTTCCCATTTAGCATGTTGAATATATCATGCTAGTCCTTTCTGACCTGCCAGGTCTCTATGGACAGGTCTGCTGCCAGCCTTATGTTTCTACCCTGTAGGTTAAAGACCACTTGTCCCATGGTGCTTTCAGGATTTTCTCTTTATCTCTGAAATTTGCTAGCTTCACTATTATGTCTTGAGATGTTACCCTATTTTTATTGATTTTAAGGGGGGACTCCTGGACTTGAATGCCTATTTCCTTCCCCAGATTAAGGAAGTTCTCAGCTATAATTTCTTCAATAAACCTCTGTTCCTCTCTCTCTCTCCTTCTTCTGGGACCTCTATTATCTGGATATTATTTCATTTTATGGACTTGCTGAAATCTCAAAGTATCCCCTTGTGATGCAGTAGTTGTCTTTCCTCTTCTTCCAGCTTTCTTATTTCTCATCATTTTGTCTTCTATCACTGACTCTCTTCTACTTCATTTATCCTCACTTTAGAGCCTCCATTTTTTACTGCATCTCGGTAATAGAATTTTTAATTTTGGCCTGATTAGATTTTAATTCTTTTATTCTACAGTAAGGGATTCTCTAGGGTCTTCTAAGCTTTTTTCAAGCCCAACTAGTATCTTCATAATCATTGTTTTAAATTCTAGTTCAGACATCTTACTTATACACATATTGATTAAATCTCTGGCAGTGAGAACCTCCTGTTCTTTCTTTTGTCGTGAAATTCTCCATTTCATCATTATGTCCAGAAAATAATAGAAAAGAGAGAAAAGACAATAATACCAATAACAATAACAGGAAAAAATAATAAAACAAACCAGAAGAAAATAAAATAAGAAAAAATCAAACCAGAAACAAAACAGAATGAAACAAAATACTAGATCCTGGATGTATTTTGGTCTGCTTATTAAAAGAAACTAGATCCCAAAATACGAAAGAAAGAAAAACTTTAATATATACAAATATAAAGTAAAATAAAATACAATGAATTGAAACCAAAAATAAATATATATATTTATTTATTTCTGGCACACACACATATGCATCACATATGTAAAATAAAAATTAAAAAAAAAGAATAAAAAAGGAAAAAATAAGAAAATAGCTGAAAAAATAAAATTAAGATTAAAAAACTTAAAAAAAAAAGAATGCTATATAATGTTTTCCCTAAGAGCTGTGTTTTTACATTTCTCTATGATCCATAAACTTGGTGCTAGCCAGTTGTTCCCACTGGTCTTCTGGGGGAGGGGCTGATTCTCAGGTGCCTTTGCACTTGTGGAAATGCACCTCCCTTGCTAGGGGGCTGAGCTCAGTGTAAGTGACTCCAGATTGCACTATGTGGCGCTGTTTTGCTCCCTGAAGGTTTTCAGCCCTGATGGGAGATGAACATGGCGGTGCCCCGCTCTTTAGCCCCAGAGCTGAAAGTTTGCACCCCCTCACTCTTCAGTAAGTCCTCAGAGAACAGTAGTCAATTATGTTTGTCTCCCTGGTTTCCCTCCAAATTCTGCATTCACTCAGGCTGTGACTGAATGTTTTTATCTCAGGCACGTGACTGAGTTTCAAGTCTCCAAATTGTAGGGACTCCTGTGGCACAGACCTACACTGTTCCTCCCGGGGGAAGGAGGAGGGTCTTGCCAGGCTTCTGCCTTTTGCTGGGCCCCTGCCAGGAGAGCAGTCCTAGGACCATGCGGCAGGTCACAGTTTATGGCAACACTGAGCAGAAAGCCCCTGCTCTGATGCCTGGGAACTCTGCTGCACTCAGGCACTCCCATTCTTCTTGTGAACCCGGAGATCCTGAGACCATGCTGTCCCACCTTGGGATTCTGCCCTGCTTTACCACCTGAGCGCCTTTAAGCCGGGGACATCCCCCACTGTAGCAGACTTCTGAAAGTTCCAATTTTGCACTCCACTGCTTATAATACTTTGCGGTATACCCAACTTAAGCTGGCTCCCTCCTCTCTCTGTATCCTCCGATATATCACCCAGACTCAAATCTCCACACCTCTTACCTTCCAAAAAGTGGTTGCTTTTCTATTTGTAGAAGTGCAGCAATTCTTTTCTCAGATCTTTGATTTTGCAGGTGTTCAGAATGATTTGATAACTCTCCAGCTGAATTCCAGGGACTAGATGAACTTAGGATCTCCTATTCCTCCACCATATTAACTTAGGAAATCCAGTTATTTCTATGACACATAACACTTCAATAATCAGAATATCAAGTGATGACCTTATATGAGAACATAATATACCAAATAAACAAGCCTAATTTGTAAAAAAAAAAAAAAAAAAAAAGAATTTACAATTCAAATCTTGGGGAAGTTTGTTAAAAACCTTAGAAAGTTTTATAGCGCATACCTAAATAGGATTATTTACATTTAACCAAGGTGGCAAAAAGGCATTCTACAGAAAGTTATATAGTTGTTATCAAAACTTAGTTCCTTTAACTCTTGAGTAGTTTTAACTTTCTGAAGTAATCAAAGACCTAATAAAGACAAAACATAGAAGATTTGGTTTTCTGGGCAAATAAAGAAGAGAAAAAAAACCTTTGTTTATATTCTCTTACCAATAGCAGATGAATAATCAAAGAAAACTTTGTCATTTCAATCTTTGTCCATCCTGACCACACATACAATTCTTTCCTAAAGCTTTCTCTTCATAAACCTTCTACAGCTTCCTTTTGCATTTAGATTTTGCCTTTCCCTCCAAAAAATTAGTCTCATTTTAGGACAAAATTACATTGTTTTTCCCCTCAACAAAAATGTATTCTCATTCCTTATATCTTTTTTATCCATCTCCTACTTTCCTACATACAGATTTGCTTTCCTTATCGTTTCCATCAGTCTTAATTACATTTAGCAGAATTTTAGCTCTCAGAAACATTAGTTTCCAGTGAAAACTAAGTAGTAACCAATTGTGAACTGTTACACCAGGATTCATTAGGAACATACCTTTTTCATAATACAGTCTTTCAATAATGCACAAAGCATGTTTTCCAACAGACCCAAGTGTCTTTAGTTTCTCTGCAATAAGAAGTCAAAACCAGATAAACCTTATGTTTAGTAATTAATGTTTCAGTACTTTATCTTATTTGGAAAAGACTTAAATATCCAATGAATTAAACCCAATTTATCACTTAACTTAGCAAAACTTAGTTTCAAGTTACCAAAGATTTTGAAATCTACCTGCAGGGTCAAATGGACCATGAAACTGAGCAAAACACATTCTATAGTTTTTGTGGAGGATGGAATTTTTGGGACAGTATCATGAAGGCTTACACGTATGAGACCTCCAACCAGCAAAAGAGGTCAAGCTGGAAAATAGTATTATAAGGAAGAGTTCCATGGAGGGGCCATACCTCTTGGTCTGGAAATTTGTACTGAGGCCAGGAAACATTATAGAAAAAGATGAGACTTTTTTTCCTCAGGTCTTGGTGGGGGGCAAATTTCTTCCAGTTTTTAAGAATATAGCCCAAAGCAAGTCCAAAGGAATAGAGTGGGTTTGTCCCATAGTGGGAAAGACCAGCTGCTGATTCTGAAAGGAGCATTCCACCAAGGGGAATGGAGCTCTGACTTGTGGTCACAATTTTAGTCAGAGCATCCTACTGATGTGAAAAAGACTGGACCTTATACGGAGCAACTGACTCTACTGGGGTGTCACACCAAGGAGAGGGTCATGGCAAAAGGCAATACCAGTTCATACTGGGGCATCCCTTGCAACAGAGAAAGCCAGACACTGGGTGGACAAACCAGGTCAGAAAAAGGAGGCCAAGGACTTACCACTCAGACACCTAGCAATATGTTTTGTGTATAGATCAAGATGGCAGCTGGATCTGCAGGAACAAAAGAGAAAAGGTGTGGGGCAAATGAAGCGAGGTGGCTGAGAGTCAGCCAGCATCAGAAAAATGTTCCAGCTGAATCCTTAACATGTGCAGATTCACTATGGATGAGCTGCAGAGTGGGAGAGGAAAAGAAAGGAGTCCTTTGTCCTCACAGGCATAGGCAGTCTGACCTGTTTGCCCTCAGACATTTAGAGCACACCAGGGAGCCGCCCTGGCCAGAGATCTTCAGTTGTCTGTAGAGTACTAGGGTTAGACCATGGAAGGGCTGAAAAGAGAAAGGAGAAGAAGGGAAGGATTCCTCTGAAGGGCAATAAGGGAAATCTCTCACCCTTTTGGGCAAGATTGGTCTGAGGGTTTCCCCTGGGTTTAATATCCTCACGAAGGAGTAACCTCAGCTGGAGGTCATCAGTTCCTGAAGGAGTGATAGAGTTGGTCCACCAAAGGAAAGTCCCAAGAAATTCCTGGAGAATCTGGGGAAGGCTCTGGACCAGCAGAGGGACCCCATATGGGCCACCAAATGTGGGGCAGCCCATTTGGGTGGAGGCTGGCTGCAGAGGCAGTGAAATTCACCCAAAATAAAAGAGATAAAAGTTTATTGAATAAACTGCAAGAGAGCAGCAGGCAAGACAGCAAAGGAGACTGTCTGCCAATGATGGAACTTTTAGATGCAAATAGTACATTAGTTTTCTATTGCTCCATAACATATTACCACAAACTTAGTGCCTTAGAGCAACATTCATTTATTATCTCTCAGTTCTGTAGATCAGAAGTCTAAGCATGGTGTTACCTGGGTCTTCTCCAGAATCTTGCAGATCTGAAATGAAAGTATCAGCTAACTCATGGTCCTTATCCAAGCTCATGGGTCTCTGCTTTCTTGATAGTTGTTGTCTGGGGACTGCTCTTAGTTCTGTTAGTACCCTTTGTCATCAGCCTGGGTGGCCATATCTGTAACATAACAATTTACTTCTTCATGGCCACGAGAAGAATCTCTCTCTCACTTTGAATCTCTTTCTACAGGAAGGCCCCAGTCCCTCTTAAGTGCTACCCTGGTGTCAGGCCCACCAAGCATAACCTCCTTTCTGATTAACTCAGTGTCAGCTGATTTAAGGACCTTAATTTAATATGCAAAATTATTTGCCTTTGTCATATAACATAACGTAATTATAAGAGTGAACTACTCCCTATGCAAAGTCACAGTCACACTCAACATGAGAGGATTATACATGGGCTGTACACCAGGTGACAGAAATCATGAGACTCACAAATAGACTATAAGATGGATTTATATGTGCAAAGGACCTGATTGACAGTTGGTCTACCAAAACAAACTTATAAATACAAAGTGGATGTACATTTTTGGAGAGCTGGAAACTAATTCCTAAAAACCTAAAAACTTGCCATTTTTAACAAAGAAAATTTTAGGTATCCAATCCAACAAGTATTCTTGTTGAGAGGATATTTAGATTGATGTCATTGCATTGGACTGACACAATGAATCAATGTAATGTGGGCTTGATAAGAGCACAGCTGCAAGTCAAAGCACATTTCACATTTTACTGTATTCAGTTTTACCACTGCGTGCACACACACACACACACACACACTGTTCAAAAGGCTGAAGGCAGTTCAAAGAAATAGTATTAGAAAAGAAAATAGTAGAATAAATAGTATGTAAACTATGATATTAAAAATTAAAACAATTGTTAACTCCAGGGAAAATAAAAAAGTGATACAAAAAAGGAAATAAAATTGTTGTCATCTTTTTAGCTTACATGTGAATAACATTTCAGCAGTTATGACAATAAACAGTGAAATATATTGAGATAATTGGGGAGGGCAAATGTTTGCATGTCATGGAAGAAGAGATTAATCCTCATTTTCCCACAAATTAAAACTGAAAACTCAATAAATTGCAGTATAAAGATGGTAATTAGAAACTCGGAGGCAAATAAAAGTAACAACTGAAAGAGTTGGAAGAGGTTGCCACTGGAAATAAAATATGGTGGTTAGGGATACAAAGAACCTCTTTTTTCTGATAAATCATGTGGCACTCTTTGATTTTTTAAAGAATACATATTGTTAAAAATAAAAATAAAAGTAGGAAACTAAATTGTTTCTTTAGAGACACAGAGGGTTTAATAGGGCTTCTAGGAAAGGATAGGTGCTACTAGAAGGATATGTATTATCTCACTCAATTCTCAGTTCATTCTATGATATATGAAATTTTTATTCTAAAGAAATAAAATTTTCAAGAGAATAATTGTGGTGGCCAATGTCATGCAATTATTAAGTGGAAGTGTCAGGTTTTAAATCCATGTCTTTAAAGTAAGGACTGTCAGGTAGAAGGATGAATACAATATTCATAGGGAAAGTTGACATCTTAGATGGAACGTGAAACAGTCATAGAAACATGTAGAAACATGAAGGAAGAATATTCCAAGTATAGAGAATAGCTTTAGAAAAACCAGAGTTAGAAAAATGAAGAAGGCTTAGAGGCAAAGGACCTATTAACTAAGAGTAGGGAGATGAAATTCAAGGCCAAGTACAGAATCTTTTGACAATGTTTATCATCATTTTTGGCCATGTTAATTTTTTTCTGTTTTAAATTGTAACGTGTTTCCCAGTCCCTTTTTAAAATTCTTCATATTAACACAAAACTGGTCACATGCAGTACTAATTGTGCTTTTCTGGATCAAAATAAAAATGAGAGTATTTACGTCTTACATAGGCATAAGCACATACATAAATATCTACATACACAGATATAACGTAGCAATTAACAAGTTCCTATCTCTTGTCTTACTTGATTATTGCAACAAACCCCAAAGCTGGAGATTAGTTATCATTATTATTACACTTACTTTATAGATGGTCATGATAGCTGCTCCTAAAAGGTCATGATAGCTGCCCAAGGTTAGACAGTAGGTAAGAGGTACAATCAGAATCTGAACTCAGGTCTTCTGATGCCCAATCACAGTGTTCTATTATCACATACTGTCTTCTCTAAACCCCTATGAAGGTTTCTCTATACTTGCTCAACACCACAAAGTAAACTAAAAAAGAACAATACCTTACTATCAGACAGGTGGGATTGTTCAGACATTGACTTAGGAGTTTTATTACTAAGCCTGTTCTCAGTTGATCAGTCTGGAGCCAGGCCTACAGCACAGATAGAAAACAACTATTGAACTTAATGTTTTAAAAAATTCAGCAAAATTCAGACCAAGCAACTGGAAAATTTATTTTGCAGTTGTCAAATGTCTACTCAAGACTAAACATCCGGATAAACATTCAGTCATCCAGATGTTTTCAAATAGCTCAACATTTTGCAACCTGACTACCAAATATATAATCAATTGAATGCTTTGTAAATACCCAGATGTTTTAAACTTCTATGTATCTAATTGTGGATGAGTTATCTCCTTCCTTTCTTCCCACCACTAATAATTAACCTCTGTCATGAAATGCTTAAATATGATGAGGTACATGGAGAATCTTCATAGCCTGAGATATGAAAAGTATTATTTTTCTGGCTGGATATTTATATGGCCAAAACTATGTATTATTCATCATGGGGTGGGTTATGAAAAATCCTAACATTTCATTTGTTATTAATTAACACTGGCCCACCCACCGGAACACAGGAGCTGACTTTGTTCTCCAAATTTCTCCTGTGTCAAGTAGTATCCATCCTTTGCATTGCAAAGAATTATTATTTTCTAGAAGTTAGATCCTGTCTTCTACCCTTCAGCGATACAAGAGCACACAGAAAAGAGGAGGAAAAATAAAGTAACAGGTCAAGCCATGTCCTTCATTGGCCTCTTCCTAATTCTTGCCTTTTTCAAGAGAAAATCAACTCCCAGCTCTCTTATTAAGTCCCTTTAGGATTTCTTGGCCTCTGACATCAATTAATTAATTAATTTATTCTTTCACTGAGGATTGAACCCAATGAATGAAACATTGTATAAGATAATGTGGTAAGTAGTCAAAAAGAGGCATAATATCATAATGGTTTGGAGTTTATACTCTCCTATTCCCTTATCCTCTCCTTCTTCTATACTTTCCTATTCAATATTCATAATAGCTTCGAGAGATTGGTAATGTGATGCCAATTTTATTCATAAAGCTGCTGTAGCTCAGAGAGGTTAAGTAACTTGTAAAGGAAATGGGTCTTCAACCCAGACCTGACTCCAAATCCAGTAGTTTTTTTCAGTCAATCAAGTTTTCTAATATTGTGCTCAGTGAAAATCCTGGGACTTGAGATGTTAATTAGGTGTCTTGTGAAAAGGATTACTGTGACTGAATGTTTGTGTCTCCCCCCCCCCAAAATTCCAATGTTGGAACCTCATTCCCAGAGTGATGATGTTTGGAGGTGGGGCATTTGGAGGATGGTTAGATTATGAGGGTGGAGACCTCAGAAATGGGATTAGTGCCCTTATAAAAGAGTCTGCTGAGAGCTCCCCTCCTCCTTCCACCATGTGAAGACACAGTGAGAAAATGGCTAAAGATGACCATCTATGAACCACGAAGCAAGCCCATACTTTATTTATGCTCCCTCCTTTATTTTATGCCCCATTCCCACTTTTTGTTTCCATTAGCATTTTATTCTTTTCCAAGATATTGTCTTGCTCCTTTTCTGTTACCTTGCTTCTTAATAGTGTAGTCTGAGAATCAGCAGACACCAAGTCCGTGGGCACCTTGATTTTGGACTTCTCAGCCTCCAGAACTGTGAGAAATAAATGTGTATTACTTATAAGCCACTCCGTCTGTGGTATTATTCTTGCAGTGACTTGAATAGACTAAGACGAGGATGTTCCTTGGAAAAATGCTTTGTAGGAATTAGTTAACTTTAACAGCGTTTGCCAAACTTGTTTGGCTATAGAAGCTTTAGCCTAAAATACTTATAAATTCCTATAGTTCTAGCATTTTATAGAACAATTTGGGAAATCGTGCAGTATCACAGATTTACTCTCAATTATAGCTTAGTCATTGATGTCAAGAAATCCTCCTTCATTTCCTTTTAGAGATGTTTTTCTCATCTCCTTGCCATCAGCCAAGAGGGGGTACTCTCATATATTATTTGCTTGATGTGCCTTTTTGGGGTATGTTCTTATTCTTTCTTATCTGCCTAAACTTTATTTCACTAAGGCTGCCTCTTTTATTCTATGTCCCATCCCCACCTTTGGTTTCCATTAACATACTTTATTTTTTCTGAGACATTGTCTTGCTCCTTTTCTACTACCTTGCTACTTAAAAGTGTAGTTACCAGCAGTATCAGCATCACCTAACAATGCAGAATCGAAGGCCCCACAGCAGACCTAATGAATCAGAATATACTTTTAGACAGAATTCCCAGGTAATCTCATGAACATGAAAGATTGAGAAATCTTGCTCTAGCACAGTATTTAAGCCCTCCCTTGGTTTGTCAACAATTATGTCCTCAAAGCTATAAAAAGATTAGTTGTGAAGAGTAGGTCCCATGCTGAAGAGTGAATTATATATAGATCATTAAACATGCATGTTTACACATACACTTAATAAAATCACAATTATGTCATTTTGTTACTACATGTCTTTCAAAAGTTCCCCATAGAGGCATGATAAAGTCTAAGTTCCACAGCATGAAAGACCTCATGATCTGGTCTTGCTTAGCCTGTCAGCCTCATATTTACCATATTTCCCCCAAATCTCACTGTTATTTATGTTCCAGACATACTGAATGACTGGAATTTGTTAAACACTCTGTTTTTTTTCTCTTGTCTCTGATACTTTGTTCATTTAGCCCTTTCTCTTGGTATGGCTTTCCTATTCCCTTTCACTTAGCCTATGCCTACTTGTCTTTTAGGTCCCTCATAGGTGACTGTGCCTCTGTGAATTATTTGCTGGCCCTCTCGGGACCCCTAATCTCTCTATGGATTCATTTATTTCCTAAATAAATACATGCCCATACAGTACCAGCTACCTTTTCAATAGCATTTAACATAGTTATTACAATAGTTTGACTTATTGTTCTTACTAGATTAGAAATTATTTTTAATAAATATTTATTAAGTACGCCCAACTACACGTTTTATAAATGATTCCACACACAGAGAATGTGTGTGTGAAAGTCCTCTATTAAAAAGGAAAGGATCCAGTTGGATATCCTTGGTGTGGTCTCTATGAGATGTTAGAGACTTCATCTTAGACTTTTTGTGGACAGCTTTAATTCAAAAGTTTCACTCCTGTATCTGCCAGAGTGTCCTAATTTTTCATTAAAAAAATATAGCTACCACAATAATCAAACTCAGTATTCTCATCTTAAGTAAAGGCTTAAAATGTGGTTATGCTGTGTTATAGGAGAGATTATACGTGCCAGGGAGAGACATAAGCTGTAGCAAAAAGGAATATGGCTCTGGGGCTAGACTTCTCTGGTACAAATCGCCATTCCAGCACTTATCTATTTGACCTTAGAAAACTTATTTCAACTTTCTAAGACTCCATTTGCTCATCTCTAAACTGAGAATAATAGTAATACTTCTAACTTACAGAGCTACTAAGGGATTGAATGAAAAACATATATAGCACTTAGCACAGGAACTGGAATAAAGTAAATACTCCATAAATACTTAGTACTACCACTACTGCTACTACTGCTATTACTACTACTACTACTGCTACTAATTATGCATAGGATTTATATTTGAAGAAAGTTTTCAAAGCAATATTATATCATACAAGAAGGTATTGCTGCTGGTAGAAAATTTGGGGTTCCTTTCCATAGATTGGAGACAATGATTTACCTTCTTTCCTTCTCCAAGAAATCAAAAGGAAACAATAGTCTTTCCTAATTGTAGTCCACTCAGTTTACCCAGACTCCCACACCAGCTCTAACAAATTGAGGATTGCCACCTGCAAGGTTGTAAGCAAATTGTCATTACTTTGCAGACCATAGGAAGTTCCAAAAATTTGTGGAAAAATACAGACATAAAAGAATCTCATTCGACACTCAAGTCCTTGGCTTGGGACAATAACAAAAATGTTCCCAAGGACAGCAGAAACCTTTTCCATTGTTCGACTCAGCATTCCATTCAAGACTTAATGACAGAAGGCATTGCAGTTGTAATTATTCTCCTCTGGGTCCCACCCAGGCTGCCTTCCAACAGCTTCTCTGTAGCCCTGCCCAAGCCCTGTAGAAGAGAAAAGGCACAAAGGGGGATATTTGCGGCCAGACTGTCTCCAATTAGTGAGAATGAGAACAATGATTAGTCTTTCTTCTGGGGCAGCTTGGAAAAAAAAATCCTGCATTTCTGGGTGGGATGGGGAAGGAATTTTTGGCTAATGAATCAAATTTTAACCCGGAATTTTCAGGGATCTACATTGACTGTGACCTATTTCTCTCAAAGCAATCAGAGCCCCAGAAACTCATAAGAAGTACGTGTCCAGTGGCCTTATAAAGGACCATATGGCTGCTAAATCACTGCTTCTCAAAGTCTAGGGCATGTAAAATTTACCTGGATGCTTGTTTTACAAAGGCAGGTTCCCATCTCTGGAAATTGAGTCAGTAGGCCTGGAATAGAGCTCAAGAACCTGAAATTTTAACGATAACCCCTCTCCCACAGAATAATTATATTCCAGGTGATCTGCATACCAAAGTTCAAGGGGGGAAAATTGCCCTGAATGGTGTCTGGGGACTAGCTGCTAACATTCCGAGGTTCAGGCCAGATCAAGCTGACTTTCTAGCTCATGCATGATAAAATTATGCTAAGACATTAATAGTTAGCATCAGGACTAAAGAATAACGAGCAGAATAAAAGTCAAATATCAGATTCAGTTCTAAGTCCTATACCGAAGGACTGGAAATGCATAATTTTCTAAGACTCCTGCTCTTCCTAAGATGGTGAGAAAAAAACAAGCTTGTTGTTTTGAGTAAGTGAGGCACTATGTTGTAAATGTGCTTGTAAATGGTAACATGCTCAACAAATATTTTTGTTTTGGTTAATATGACTCTTGCAGAACCAAATGCATTTTAACAGTGGGATCCCGAACATTCTGAAAGTTAAGCCATAGAAATAACTTTTGGGTAGAAATTTAAATAGAGATTTTAGAGCCACTAATAAATAGATTTTAGAACAAGTGAGGAGCTATCTAGGGTCTCCAAATCTCACTGTGTAGATTAGGAGTATATATTACAAATATATACATATTTATGCATATGCATATATGTATACAGCCACATATATGCAGTGTATATGACTAATTCCCTATCTTTGGAACCAGTAGTTCAAAGCCCCAGCATCTTCTATGACCTGGACTCACTCACTTTCTCCTGAAATTCTTACACTTCAGTGAAACTGATGAAAAAAAATCCTGTGACAACTTTTCCACTTTGTTTTGTAAACCCATCTGCTCATTAGTCAACTGCTTCTTGAATTCTTTTAAGCTGTAGAGAATTTTCTAAGTCAGCGCTAAGTCTTTTCTAAGTCTGGGGTTACTGGACTATTGAATTGTTGGGGAAAGAAACACCCTTGTTATTGGGTCTAGCTCATCCCAGAATTCTTTTTTTTTTTTTAGATTTTTATTTTTATTTATTTATTCGACAGAGACAGAGACAGCCAGCGAGAGAGGGAGCACAAGCAGGGGGAGTGGGAGAGGAAGAAGCAGGCTCATAGCGGAGGATCCTGATATGGGGCTCGATCCCAGAATGCCAGGATCATGCCCTGAGCCGAAGGCAGACGCTTAACCGCTGTGCCACCCAGGCGCCCCTCATCCCAGAATTCTGTAGGATCCTGGGAAAATACCTCAGGGCCCAGCAGTAGTCCTGGGAATTCTCGGGAGCTCCTTCTCTGTACCTTAGTACTTGAGCAAATTTAGGAACAATTTGGCTATAGAGTATGTGAGAGCAGAAAATAAAAATGGAGATAAAAACTGGGGGCAGAGAGGGAAATAACATGAAGAAAAAAACTGAGAAAGAAGAGTCCCCAAGAAACTCTAGCCAAATATGCTTAATAATTTTTACATCTGGTGGGGAAATAGCCAGGAAAGAACCCCTATGTAGGTGGTGGGACCTGAGGGAATGTCAAGTTGATGAAGCTATCATTCACGTGCTCCAGCTTTGGCCCCCCTTACCCGTCCCACTCTAACATGCTGTTCCTTAGATCAGCAAAGGGTCTCCTCTCTGCAAATGTACCTTTAAATATCGAGGTCCTCTGTAGCCCCAGTGCCTCAGCCTTCAGGAGAGCAGAGGGCTTAAGTCAAAAGGCTGCTCAGGGACAGCCACTACTAATAAGCAGAAAGTCAGAGGAAATGGATACTTAACCTCCACCATACCCAGTATATCACACCTCCCTCACAGCCCAGAGGAGGCCCCAAAGAGGCAGGCTGAGTGCTTCCAAGCATGAGTGCTGGCAATGCTGGATGTTGCTGACAGTTCGGTGCATAGACAACTGAGGAAAACTGGTGGGTGTAAAGGGAAGTCCAGAGTGTTTTTCACTTTTATTAGTTGTGCCCTGAAGCAATTTGCTTTAAGCTCTGTCAACCCAGTTTCTCGATCTATCAAATAAGATGGACAGTATCTGCCCCAATTCCAACAGCATAGGATTGCTAAGAAAATTGGAGTCAGAATTCAGTATGAAATGGCATCTGGCCATCTACTCACGATGTGTTCTCCTCATTCCTATAAAGAAACTAAGAAAATATTGAGCAAAATAAAATTTACTGACAACATTGAGAACTGCACCTATTCTATTTCTACTCTTCCCTGTCAGTACTCTAGTTCAATACCAGCCACTGCTGGACACTTGGAACTTGCTGATTTCCTGGCTTCTGTTATTGGCCTCCATTAATGCATTTTCTATAGAGGATACATAGGAATTGTAAACAATTTATTATTAAATATATCATGCATACAGAAAAGCATGTGTGATATAGTTGTAGAGTTTAAGAATAACAATAAACAAGCACCTACTTCATAAATAGATTACCACCAATACCTACAACTTCCTGTGAGTCCCTTTCTGACTATATTCCCCTCCCTTTTCCTGAATGCTAACTACAATGCTATATTTTATCATTTGTTTGCTCTTCTTTGTATCTTTACCACAAAAGTATGTGTCCTTAAATAATAAATTGATTAGTTTTGCCTCTTTATTATAAACTTCATTTAATGGAATCATACTAAGTATTCTTTTCTTACTTGCTTTTTCTTGTTCAGTGTAGAGTTCCCAAGATTCATCCTTATTCATGCATACAGTCCTTTAAATTTTATAGTTGTATAGTATTCCACTGCATAGCTAAACGTAATTCATTATGCCTTCTTCTACTGATGTACATAAAGGTTATTCCAGTGTTTTGCCTATATATCTTCTCTGGTACATATTTCAGTTTTTCAAAGACTATCTCCAGGAGTGGAAAGAATTGCTGGTCATGAGGTACACATACATCTTAACAGTTATACAGAAGTGTTTACCAATGGAGAGATTATACCAATTTATGATTTCACCAAAAGTGTATGAGCTCCTCTTATTCCATATCCATACACGCAGTTGGAATTGTTAGATTTTATAGTTCTAGCCAATGCGTTAGTTTTCATTTGCATTTCCAGATTATTAATGAATGAGGGTGAATATATTCAGATGTTATATTGGGCATTCATGTGTCTTCCTTTCTGAATTACCTGCTACAATGGTCTATTTTTATATTGGGTTGTTTCTTTTCTTGTTTATATATTCTGAATGCTAATTATTTTTCAGTTATTTGTTACAAGTATCTTTGTTGGGTGTGTGGCTTATCTTTCATTTTATTTATGATATCTTTTTTATATTTAACCCATTTTTTTTATTATTATGTTATGTTAGTCACCATACAGTACATCATTAGTTCTTGATGTAGTGTTCCATGATTCATTGTTTGCACATAACACCCAGTGCTCCACGCAATACATAAAAACATGGAATGCTTCACAAATTTGCGTGTCATCCTTGCACAGGGGCCATGCTAATCTTCTCTGTATTGTTCCAATTTTAGTATATGTGCTGCTGAAGTGAGCACTATGATATCTTTTGATGAAAAATTATTCCTAATTTTAATGTAAAATTTATCAGATATTTTCCTTTATGGTTTACATATTTTGAGTCTTGCACATAAATCTTTTCCTATCCTAAGGTCATGAAGAATTCTACTATATTGATTCTAAAATTTTTAAAGTTTTGCATCCCAAATTTATTCTATCTGAATATTTTTTAAAAGATTTATTTATTTATTTGACAGAGAGCAAGCGCACAAGCAGGGGGAGTGGGAGAGAGGGAAGCAGGCTCCCTGCTCAACAGGGAGCCTGATGCAGGGCTCAATCCCAGGACCTCAGGATCATGACCTGAGCTAAAGGCAGGTGCTCAACCGACCTAGCTACCCAGGTGCCCTCTGAATATTTTAAAAACATTTTTTTAGTACAAAGTGTATTCATATATAGAAAAGTTCATAAAATGTAAATTAATTAATTATCACAAAATGATCGCCTGTGTAACTACCTCCCAGGTCAAGATATAGAAGATATGCAGTCCTTCGGAGTTCTCCCCATGTTCTCTCCCAGTTACTATTCCTTGACTACCCCACCAAGTATAGCTACCATTTTGACTTCTAACTCAATAGTTTGGTTTTGCCTGTTTTCAAAGTTTATGTAAATGGAATCAAAAGGTATGTAATGTTCTGTGTTCAGCTTCTTTCATTCAACAATATGTTTTTGATGTTCATCTGTGTTGTTGCATTTAACAGGTTGTTGATTTTCATTGAGATATGAAATACATTATTGAATGAATTATAATACAATTTATCTACTCTACAGTTGATGACAGTTATTGTTTCTAGTTTGCGTTGTTATCAGTAATACTTATCAATATGAACATTGTACATGTCTATTAGAAAAACATGCCATTATTTCTGTTGGGTATATACCTAGGAGTAGAATTTCTGGGTAATAAAGTATGGGTATGCACAGCTTTAGTAGATATTTTGAGATTTCCGAAATAGTCATACCCATTTACCATTCTGCCGGCAGTGCGTGAGGACTGTGGGTGTGCCACATCAATGCCAGTAAATGACATAGTTAGTCTTTAACTTGAGCCATTCTGATGGATGTGTAGTGGTACCTTGTTTGGTTTTAATCTGCAATTTCCTAATTATTAGTAAATATGAGCACCTCTTCGTATATGTATTGATTTATTGGATATCTTCTTTTGTGAAGTATATATTTAAGTCTTTTATCCAGTTTTTAATGAATTGTCTGAAATTCTTATTGATTGAAATTTACGTATATTGGATACCTGCACTGGGTTATATATTTCAAATAGATACAACTCCTTTGTCAGTTATATGTGTTGTATATACATATGTATGTATATATACGACTTGCGTTTTTATTCTCTTAATGCTATCTTTTGATTATCAGGAGTTCTTAAATTTAATATTATTCAATTTATCAGTATTTTCCTTTATGGGTGGTACTCCTACATTATTTTCTTTTTAAAAAAATACCACTTTTATTTCATTTTTTATTTTAATTCCAGTATAATTAACAACTGTTAACTATACAGTGTTATATTAGTTCCAGTTATATAATATAGTGATTCAATAATTCTATACATTACTCGGTGCTCATTGTAAGTGTACTCTTAATCCCCTTCACTTATTTCACCCATCCCCCCGTTTATTTTCAAGGTGTTTTTTTTTTTTTAAGATTCATTTATTTATTTATTAGAGAGAGAGAACAAGCACAAGCAGGGGGAGCTGCAGAGGGAGAGGGAGAAGCAGACTCCTCACTGAGCAGGGAGCCTGACATGGGTCTCCATCCTAGGACCCTGGGATCATAACCTGAGCTGAAGGCAGATGCTTAACCAACTGAGCCACCCAGGAGCCCCTATTTCTTACTTTTATTTTTATTCTTCATGTTTAGATTTATAATACACATAAAACTAATTTTTGTATATAGTCTGAGGGAGGATTTATTTTTCCATAATACGGTTAGATAATTGACCAAGTAGCATTTTTTGAAAAGACCATCATTTCTGATGCACCAAGGACCCATGAATAGAGGGTTCTATTTCTTGGCTCTCTGATCTCTTTCCCTGGTCTATTTGTCTACATCTGTATCAAAATCATGTGTTTTTAATTACTCTAGGCCTATAATTTGTCTTTTTATATGTAAGGCAAATCTATTACTCTGTTCTTCAGGTAAGACATGGCTATTCTTGACTGTTTACTGCACCATAAAGTATAAATTGTAATTTACAAATTCTAGAATCAGCCTGCTAATAAGTTCCATAGAAACACTGTTGGGGGGGACACCTGGGTGGCTCGGTTGGGTGTCTGCCTTTGTCTTAAGTCGTGGTTCCTGGGTCCTGGGATCGAGCCCCCTGTCAGTCTCCCTGCTCGTCAGGGAGCCTGCTTCTCCCTCTCCCCCTAGCTTGTGCTCTCTCTCCCATTATCTCTCTCTCTCTCAAATAAATAAATAAAATCTTAAAAAAAAAAAGAAACAATATTGTTGAGATTTTAATCAGATCTTCACTAAATTTGACGAAAATTAACTTCTTTATAATTTTGAGACTTCCCACCATTAACTTAGTATATCTCTCTATATAAACCTTCTTTAATAACTTTCGATATATTTTTTTTCAATATTGGACTTGCATATCTAGCAAAAGTACCTTATATTTGCTATTGTTGTATTAAAGGGTATATTATACAGTTGCGCAAATAAATTTTTATGTTGATCTTATATCAGACAAGCACTGTATTTGTTTTCTATTAATATATCTAGATTATGTCTTGTTTTCTATATAAGTTATATTACTGCTACAATACTTTTGTGTCTTTTTTCCCACTTCTTATGCTTTGATTTTTTCTTACATTTTTTCCATTGATAAGGATCTCCACTATAATGCTGAATACAATTGATGATGTCAGACATAGTTTGGGGGAATGCTTTTAATATTTTACAATCAAATATGATGTTTAAGTTTCACAAAAATCCTTTATTATGTTAAGAAAGTTCTCTTTAAGTTCTGGTTTGACAGAAGTTCTAATCACGAGTGAATGCTGGGCTTTGTCTGTGTGCACACGTGTGTGCGTGTATGCATGCGTGCATGTGTGTGCGTGTATGTGTTTTGTCTCTATCTGTTGAAAAGAGTCATGTAATTTTTCTTGCTTATCTTGAGATAGATTACATCAGTATATTGTTTTCCCTTTGCTGAACTAAACTGAATGCTGAAATATTCCCTATTTGGTCATAGTGGGTTTTTTTTCCCCGTGTACTGCTAAATTCAGTCACTACTATTTTATTTAGGATTTTGGCATACATGTTTATAAATGAGTTTGACCTATAACATTTCTTTCTCATTTTTTAAACTGTTCTTGTCTGGTTTTGATATCAAGAGTATATTAGACCATTCTAACTGGCGTAAGGTGGTATCTTAGTGTGGTTTTGATTTGAATTTCCCTGATGGCTAATGATTTTGAACATTTTTTCATGTGTCTTTTAGCCATTTGTATGTCTTCATTGGAAAAGGCAAGAAACAACAATTGTTGGAGAGGATGTGGGGAAAGGGGATCCATCCTACATTGTTGGTGGGAATGCAAGTTGGTACAGCCACTCTGGAAAACAGTGTGGAGGTCCCTTAAAAAGTTAAAAATTTAGCTACCCTATGATCCAGTCATTGCACTACTGGGTATTTACCCCAAAGATACAGACGTAGTGAAGAGAAGGGCCATATGCACCCTAATGTTCATAGCAGCAATGTCCACAATAGGTAAATCATGGAAGGAGCCAAGATGCCCTTCAACAGATGACTGGATTAAGAAGTTGTGGTCCATATATACAATGGAATATTACTCAGCTATCAGAAAGAACGAATTCTCAACATTTGCTGCAACATGGACGGCACTGGAGGAGATAATGCTAAGTGAAATAAGTCAAGCAGAGAAAGACAATTATCATATGATTTCTCTCATCTATGGAACATAAGAACTAGGATGATCGGTAGGGGAAGAAAGGGATAAAGAAAGGGGGGGTAATCGGAAGGGGGAATGAAACATGAGAGACTTTGGACTATGAGAAACAAACTAAGGGCCTCAGAGGGGCGGGGGGTGGGGGAATGGGATAGACCGGTGATGGGTAGTAAGGAGGGCACGTATTGCATGGTGCACTGGGTGTTATACACAACTAATGAATCATCGAGCTTTACATCGGAAACCAGGGATGTACTGTATGGTGACTAACATAATATAATAAAAAATCATTTAAAAAAAAAAGAGTATATTAGACCATGATTATTTCCTCTGTCTCCCTAGTCCCCCATGATCTGGAAGAAGTTTTGTGTTATTTATATTTTCTAATCCATAGATGTTTTGTTAAAGTTCCCTACAAAAATTTGTGCCTATTATTTTCATTGTAAGATGTTTTTAAAACTACTATTTAATTTCCTCAGTGGTTATAGAACTATTCAGGTTTTCTATTTCTCATTGAATACAGTTAATAATTTATATTTCTTCTAGGAATTAAATATTTCATAAGTTTTTAAATGTTACATAAAGTTATTCATAATTTCATTTTATTATATTTTCATCCCTGCTACAATTGTAGTTATATTACATTCTTTTAAAATCTGATATTTGTGCATTTTCTTATACTCTTTTAAAATCTGATATTTGTGCCTTCTCTCTGTTTTTCCTAGCAAGCTTATTTATTTTCTTCTACTTTACAGGTGTATTCTGTTGTTCTTTTTTCTCACTAAGTTGTATGCATAGTACATCAATTTTCAGACTTTTTTCTTTTCCAGTATTAGTAGGCAAATCTATAAATTTTTTAAACCACCATGTTAGCTATATACCATAAATTTTTACAAATGCTGTTTTTCTTCATGCACAGTTCTAATAATTTCCATTATGATTTCTTTGTTGATCTATTAGGTTGTATAGAAGTGTGGTTTAAAAATTCTAATCTGGGGGTGCCTGGGTGGCTCAGTCAGTTAAGCGTCCAACTCTTGATTTTGGCTCAGATCATGATCTCAGGGTCCTGATGAGTAAGGGACAGGAAGGGTTAGGTAGAGAGAGATAGGCAGGGGGCTACATGACCAGGCTCACAGAAATCCCAGGTGTAGAAAAATGTTATAGATGAGATATTTTCATGATAGTTACAAACAAAACCAGAGATAAGGGTACATAAGGAGACCACCTTGTTTGTCTTAAATGTTATAAACAAGGTATTTTCATGAAAGTTACAAATTGACCACTGAAAGTTACCAAACTCCAGAGGATAAGTAAACAAGATGCTGCCAGTGGTGACATTGAGAAGATTTAAGTTCTCTGGTCAGTGTTCTATAAAAGACCAACCATAAAAGCCCTCAGTTGCCACCCATTCAGGACCCTTCTCACTCTGGAGAGCTTTTTTCCTTTCTTTTCTGTTCTCACCTTCACTTAATAAACTTTCACTTCACTTCATTCTTTTGTGTCTGCAAGATTCATTCTTCAACTCTGTGAGACAAGAACCTTGCAACCCTGCAACACTGGGATGAGCCTTGGGTCAGGGTCCACACTCAGAGGGGAGTCTGCTTGAGGATTCTCTCCCTCCCTATCTCTCTGGCCTTCCTCCCTGCATGTGTGCTCTCTCTCTCAAATAAATAAGTAAATCTTTTTTAAAAATTCTAATCTGAAAATAAACAAAAAAAAAAGTCCTCCTACTGGGAAATTTTAAAATAAATGAAAAATGAAAAAAAAATTTAAATTACAATTTAAACCTATTTTCAAATAAATAACATAACCACTAACACACACACACACACACACACACACACACACAATCAGTTGTGTTTTTTCTATATATTAGCAATGAACAATCTTTAAAGAAAATTAAGAAAACAATTCCATTTACAATAGCATCAAAAAGTATAAAATACTTTGGAATAAATTTAACCCATGGGATGAAAGACTCATATACTGAAAACTACAAAATATTGCTAAAGGAAATTAAAGAAGATGCAAATAAATGGAAAAACATCTGTGTTCATGGATTGGAAGACTTAATATTATTAAAATATCAATATCCAAAGTGATGTACCAGTTTAATGCAATCTTCATCAAAATCCCAGTTGCTTTTTTGCCAGAAATAGAAAAATCATCCTAAAATTAACTTGGAATCTCAAGGAACCTGAAATAGCCAAAAGAATCTTGGAAAAGAACAGTTAAAAGTCTCACACTTCCTGAATTTAAAACTCATCACAAAGCTACAGTAATCAAAACAGTGTAGTAATGCCATAAAAACAAAAATACAGACTGATGGAATAGGTTAGAGAACACCAAAATAAATCCTTCAATAGATGGTCATATGATTCTTGACAAGGGTGCTAAATCATTCAGTGGAGAAAAGACTCTTCAAAAACCTTTTGGGAAAGGGGCGCTTGGGTGGCTCAGTCCGTTAAGCATCTACTTTTGGCTCAGGTCATGATCTTAGAATCCTGGGATCGAGCCCTGCTTCGGGCTCCCTGCTCAGTGAGGAGTCTGCTTCTCCCTCTCCCTCTGTCCCTTTCCCTAGCTCATGCTCTTTCTCTTTCTCTCTCTCTCAAATAAATAAATTAATTAATTAATTAAATAAAATCTCAAAAAAAAAAAAACTCTTGGGAAAATTGGATATCCGTATGCCAAATTATGAAGGTGGACCCCTACTTACACCATATACAAAAACGGATCAAAGAATTAAGAGCTAAAACTGCAAAATTCAGTAGAAAACGTAGGGGAAAAGCTCTGTGACGTTGGATTTGGTAGTGATTTCTTGGATATGCTACTCAAAGCACAGGCAACACAAGTAAAAATAGATAAATTGGACTACATCAGTATTAAAAATTGCATCAAATGACACAATCAACAAAGTAAAAAGGCAACCAACAGAAAGGCAGAAGATATTTGCAGATCACATCTATACCTATATCTATCATCTATCTATCTATCTATCTATCTATCTATCTATCTATCTATCTTTCTATCATCTATCATCTATCTATCATCTATCATCTATCAATCATCTATCTATCTGTAGAGAGAGAGTTAATATCCACAACATATAAAGAACTTCTACAAATCAAAACTATATATTCCAATTAAAAATTGGCAAAGGACCTAAACAAACATTTCTCTAAAGGAGATATACAAATGGCCAACAAGCATATGAAAAGAGGCTTAACATCACTAATCATTAGGAAAATATAAATGAAAACCACAATGTGATTTGGGCTCATATCCATTAGAATAGTTACTATTTAAAAAAAAAGAAAATAAGTGTTGGTGAGGATATGGAGACATTGGAACTCTTGTGCATCATTGGTAGGAATGTGAGATGGTGCAGCCACATGGAAAACAGTAAGGCTATTCCTCAAAAAATTAAAAACAGAATTACTATGTAATCCAGAAATTTCACTTCTTCAGTATATATATAAAAGAATTGAAAGCAGTTTCCCAAAGAGATATCTGGACACTCATGTTGATATAGCAGCATTATTTACAATAGCCATGTATCCATGGACAGATGAATGGTTAAACAAAATGTGGCACATATATATGAGGGAATATTAAAAAGGAAGGAAACTGACACATGATACAACATGGGCGAGTCTTAAGGACATTATACTAAGTGAAATAAGCTAATCACAAAAAAACAAATACTGTATGATTCCATTTATATGAAGTATCTAAAGTAGTCAAATTCATAGAGTGTAGAATGATAGTTATCAGGGGTTCCTGGAAGAGAGAAATGGGTAGTTGTTGTTTAGTTAGTGTGGAGTTTCAGTTTTGCATGATGAAAAAGTTCTGGAAATGGGTTGCACAACAGTGTGAACATACTAACACTACTGAACTGTACATATAAAAATAGTTTAGACTGTATATTTTATGTATTTTACCACAATTTAAAAATTTTTTATGATTATGGTTAAGCTAATAAAATTTGTGGTTGCTCAAATGTAAAATAAAACCAAAAATCAAAACAAAACAAAACTATAACCTGAGGATTCATTTCTCACCTATAGCATTGTCAAAAATGAAAAAAAGCATGACAACACATTCTGTTCTTAAGGCTTTGGGGAAACAAGACTAGTTACATATTGTTGATAGGAATGCAAATTGGCATTTACGTTTTTGGCAGGAAGTTTAGAAATATCTAACACAACTAAGTTATGTGTTTACCTTTTGACTCAATAATTTCATGTCTAGAAATTTACCTTAAAGTTTCCCTCCAACAAAATGAAAATATATGTGCACATTACAGCTTTGTTTATAATTGCAAAATGTTGGAAATACTCTGAATTCCTAAATACAGGAGAGTAGTAGAATAAACTATGGTATAGCTGCATATTATACATTATAACTTATACATGCAAAGTATATTATATATATATATATATATATATATATATATATATATATATATATATATATATATATATGGAAGCTATTTTCCCACATGTAAGATTAAAGATTCTGGGACTAGCGTATGAACAAACATTTCACTAGCGTTTCTATTTGTTGCCATGTCACTGTCCAAATTTTTACGCTCTCAGTACTATATAGATGGGTTAATGTTATCAGTATTGAGTATCATGATGATAATTTGAAGAATCTAGCTTCATATATGTAAAATGACACCATCAGTTTGCTTTGATTTACTCTAGTTAATATAAAGGATAAGCAATTTTTATATTTGTTTTCTATTTGTGTTCATCTGTGGATTTTTGAAAGTCTAAGAAAAAAAGAGTCCTCAAAAAATAATATGGCTTCAACAAGTCATTCATATATCTATCATCAAAATGATCACTTTAGAATTACTGAGTAATTATTATTAATGAATAATGGCATACCTAGCATGCTTGACACTCCATCCTCTATATAACAAAATTATCAGTAATAGTCATTAAATAAAATGAACAATAATGGTTAAGAAAAACAGGAGAGATATTTTTTCAGATATCTCACAGACCTTAGGATTTAATTTCTACCAGGTTTAAAGCAGTTATAAAGTTGGGTATTCATTTTTTCCCCAATATCCACAAGTCTACAGCCAAAACAAAATAGTTATTTCAGTCTTGAAAAAACTGGCTTTTTTTTCAGTGTTTGGTAAAGATTTATAAAGTCATGAAGTTGTCAAGTGTTGACTGCTTCCTTTGCTCTTTTCTCCTTGTCTTTGAACTGCAGAGAAAGGTCCATATTTATTCTGAAAAGGTTCACTTCCTTTCTTAACCAGATTACTTTTTTCATCTGGAAGTAGTATTGACCAAGCAGGAATATCAAAATAGATTAAAATATCATTCACTGTCTTCTCTTCATCAAAGTCTTGGCTTTACTTGTGCTATTTTCTTCTTTTTATTTTTTTTTCAATCCTGTCAGTGTCTATGCTAACATTTCCTTTCTCTTCCTCGGTGTCAATGCTTATAGAAAATGATTCATTGTTGTCTTTCATCCCTATGTCATCTGAACCTTGTGTTGTTTCTAGTATCCACACTTTGGATGTGCCAACTCGCACTCTTCACAATTTTCATAAACTCCAGGCAATGTTGAAGGCATTACATATTTCAAAATAGATCCAGACATTGCTGCAATTGCCTCTTTTGCTTTTTTAAAAATTTTCTTTGTTGGGCTTCACTGGGTTGTTGCCCTTTCATGTTGGTATGGCTTTTTCACCTCATGTTTCTTTACCAAATGCAGAAAAATTATTAAATATTTGCTGGTTTCAAAACAATATTCCAAATGACTGAAAGGTCCTTCAAGTTTCATAGGACAAAAGTGCAGAATTTGATAGCTTTTTAATCAATCTGGCAGTTTTAACTTACGTGTTTTTGTCAATATCTTATGTAAAATATTTTATGGAAATAATTATCAAATAACCATAAATGAATTTTAATGCAAACAGAATATCTTCAGAAAGGTCAATTTATGTAATGACTAAATTGTATCACTAGAGTAATGTCTAATTTTCTAGATTTGTTTTTTGGCTTAAGAATAGTGAACAATTTAAAAGGGAATACATTTAATGTTTTTAACTATTTTCCAAGATCATTTAAAAATTTTACATATGAACTAAAACTTGCACTTTCCAAAGAAAAGATTACACCTCACAGTTTTCACTTTGTTCCACTGTTCAAATTTTAAACATAAATAATAACTCCATGTGGTCATATAGAATGACAAAATGGAAGTAATTCAAGTTCTGTCTCTTCATTACTACAACCACAACACTATCACTGTTTATTTCAAATCTACAGTTTAAACGCAGGTATATATAGCATTGTAATAATTACAGATGAAACTGTACACAAAGTGCACTCAGATTATTCTGAATTTTATTAACTTATGCTTGGAATGAATGCATATATATTTTTGAGTCTAACTGTGTTGGGGGTATGCAACTGTAAATAACCCAAACTAGCTCTTGTGGAATATAATATTTATTAAAAATTAAGTAAAAAATGTGCTCATTTTTTAGAAGCTTATTAGAAGCTTTTAGAAGCATTTTTAGAAGCTTAAATATGCATTACCAAAAAAAAAAATCAATATTAACTGTAGCAGTTGTTTAGAACTTAAGCCAACAAGAATTCTGGGGGAAATGTATTTTATCACTGACATTCTTTAAAATTTCCAGGATGAAGTGATAATAAAAAAACAGATACACTTTGACTCAGTTTTCTTTTGTTTATAATTATCCTTGAAAAAGGAGTCCCCCCTCCTGGTTGCCCAGCAAGAACTGCTTTCAATGCCCCATCCCAGGTAAGCCACTATTAATGAATAACACATGAACTATTTACTGAATTCATGTCTCTGTTTCTTCACATATTATGTTCTGCTCCTTGTCTCTCTCTTAACCATGGAGGACTCCAGGTACATGTATGTTAGTCTTCTTGATATAATTCCATAGGTCTCCAGAAAATTTTTTATCTCTGCTCTCCAACTTAGAAACTTCTTCAAGTTCACAGACTCTTGCATCATCTCCATTTTTGTAACTAAGCCCATCTAGTACATTTTCTAGAGTTCAAGTTTTGTATCTTTCAGTACTACTCCCTTCCTTTTTTATTTCTTTGCTAAGAATTTTATCATTTTATCCATTCTGAGAATATTTTCATTTTACTTTGTTAAGCATAATTATAATAGTTGCTTTAAAATTCTTGTCTATGCTGACATCTAAGTCATGCCAGGATAGGTCTCCATTGATTGTCTTTCTTCTTGAGAGTTGGCCAGGTTTTACTATTTCTTTCCATGTTGACGCATTTAAATTTTTTTTCCATGTTAACAAATTGTATATTATACCATGTACATTGTGAATAATATGTTATAGACACTAGATTCTTTTGATATTCCTTTGAAGAGTGCTGATTTGGTGCGTGTGTGTGTGTGTGTGTGTGTGTCTGTGTGTCTGTGTGTCTGTGTTTTAGCAGGTACTTGACTTTGCTGGACTTGTATTGGAAACTGTCTCCCTGTGATGAGTGGAAACTTAAATAATCTCAATTCTGTGATGTTAGTTTGAACAGTTTTTCCAAAACATGAGCAAGATACCATAAGACATCAAACACTGATAGTGCCAAATTCAAACAACGGTTTAGAAACCCTACTCTGGTGGATAAAGCCAGAAGGTAAGAACCCTTGCTCTATTGAATGACACTGGTGGTGGTAATAAAGAGGAGGAAGAATAACTAGGTAACATTTAAGGTTATTACAGTTTAAAATTATTGAGATTCAATGGCTTTTTGCTTTCTACAGTACTAATTTTAAACTCCTTGAGCTTGGTGTTTAAATTTTTCTAAAAATTAAATTCCATTTACTTTTAATATCTTTACTACAATTACTCCTACCCCACAAAAAAACTCAAACTAATCTGAAATATTCATCCCTCAGGTTTATTCCTATCTCTATCCCTCCACTTATTACTGTATCTTTAGTCTTTAATATTCTTCTTTATATTCTTCATCTACTGGAAATCCTACTTCATCCTTCATAGCTCAGATAAAATCCTACTTCAGTCATTGTGTTTCTCTGATTACTTCAGTCCACAGGGAAATATACTTCAGTTCCATCACTTACTACCTCTATTAACCTTAGGTCTTCATTTATAAAAGAGGCGTTATTATCCCTAGTTTATAGGAATGCTTTGAGGATTACAGATAATACTTTTTTTAAAAGATTTATTTATTTATTCTCCACAAATGAGTGAAACCGTATAATTGTCTTTCTCTGCTTGACTTATTTCACTTAGCATAATCTTCTCTTGTCCCACCCATGTTGATGCAAATGTTGGGTAATCATTATTTCTGATGGCTGAGTAATATTCCATTGTATATATGGACCACATTTTCTTTATCCATTTGCCTGTTGTAGGGCATCTCAGCTCCTTCCACAGTTTGGCTATTGTGGGCAAAGCTGCTATGAACATTGGGGTACATATGGCCCTTTTTTTCACTATGTCTGTATCTTTGGGGTAAATATCCAGTAGTGCAATGGCTGGGTCATAGGGTAGCTCTATTTTTAATTTTTTAAGGAACTGCCACACTGTTTTCCAAAGTGGCTGTATCAAATTGCATTCCCACCAATAGTATGGTGACTAACATATCATAATAATAAAAAAAAGATTTAATTATTTATTCATTTGAGAGAGAGCGCCCCCCATGCTCATGTGGGGGGAGGGGCAGAGGGAGAAATCCCAAGCAGACTCCCCACTGAGTTCTGAGCAGAGGCAGGCTCATTCTCAAAACCCATAAAATCATGAGTTATGTGCTTAACCTACTGAACCATCCCGCCACCCCAGATTACAGCTAATACTTTTAAACCAAAACATAATAATATAATGAAACAGAATTTACTTTGTGCCACACATTGTTCTATAGTCAAAAGGAGATCCAAGATTTAAACCTAGTTAGGCTCCAGAGCCCTACATTCTCATAGCAAATACACTATGTTACTCAGCAAAAGATGACATTCAATTCAATAGTTGCTATTATTATTTTGAGCATGTATGGCTACTGAATTTCTCATGAATGCATTTCTTATTTTATTGAAAAGATTTTAGCCCTTTGAGAACAGGGATATTGTCTTATATATATTTCTTACTTTTACAGTATTGTGTTTGCATAGGATATGCTTTTTTTTTTAAAGACTTTATTTATTTATTCAACAGAGATAGAGACAGCCAGCGAGAGAGGGAACACAAGCAGGGGGAGTGGGAGAGGAAGAAGCAGGCTCATAGCGGAGGAGCCTGATGTGGGGCTCGATCCCAGAATGCCAGGATCACGCCCTGAGCCGAAGGCAGACGCCCAACCGCTGTGCCACCCAGGCGCCCCTGCATAGGATATGCTTAACTAATATTTGTTAAGTGAATAAATGATGAACCATTTATAGAGAGATTATTTACTTCTTAGATTTTAAAATCACTGAGTTTTACCTCTCACCATATCTTTCTTGGAAAAAAATCAGAATATTCATACAGTGCCTGCTTCTAGATCAAATACAAATTCTCCCAAGAGATGGAACTTCAGTATTGTTATTGATTGTTTCTGTGCACTCCTGGAGACATCATTCTTAAGCACTATACCAGGTTTTGCATTCCTTGGAGCCTTTCCCATCAGGATCTGTATTTAGTGGCTTCCTGTGGCTCCTGGGGAGAAGTTGAAATCCCTGTCCTGATCAGGGCAAGCAAAGATTCTAAAGGAAAATAAGCTTCTGATGCCCACAATAAATTCAATACTCTGGGTTTGACTGAAGTATAAACTACTGAGCCAACAAACAAAATATGTGCAGCAAAACCTTGCTGCAAACTGACTGCTGGGGATTTTTTTCCCTCACATTTTGGAATATCTAGGGCTGGCTGGCCCTGGCCTAATTGGACTAGCAGTGTGAAGGAATTTCTGTGTAATATTTAGCATTTCCAGTGACTTCAGCATTAAGGCTGGATGGACATTTTGTTTCTTAAGAAACAGTTTTCTTTATACATATGTCCCAATGACCCTGTCATCCTTACTTCTCACCAGAAAATGTCTCAGTTCTGAACATCATCGGGCTATATCTTTCATTCCCTAATGACATATTTGAGACTTCCTTCTGTTTCATACTGGGGCCAAACTGTGAATTCAGGGTCACAGGCCTAGTCCTTTAAGTGGGAAGTTAGAGTAATGTCTCCAAGGATCCTGTTTCTTCTCTCAGTCTGGGAATGGAATCAAGCCCCACAATTACCTTGTCAACCTTTTCTCCAAGAACCAAACCAGTTTTCCACACTCTGCATTGTATAAATATACCAAACTTATTCTTCTAAAATTATGGCATGTTGTCAGCCAGTTATCTGTATTTTCACAATAATTACAAACATAATTATATAATTATAATATAATAATTATAAGCTTATTTTTGCCTTTTAATTTTCTAATTTAAATATCATTTTCATACAATAGAATACACAGATATTGAGTTACAGATACAAGAGAGTTTTCCTTTTTTATGTATATTTTAAAAACAGCTTTATTGAGGTACAATTGGAATAAAATGTAATTCAACAATTTAAAATGTACAATTCAATGAGTTTTGACAAATGTATATAATCACGTAACCACCACAACAATCATGAAACAGAATAATTCCATTACCTCAGAGAGTTCTGTCATGCCCTTTTGCACTCATTCCCCTTCCTGCCAGCCCTGGCTTCTGGAACCATTGATATATTTTCTGACACTTTTCCGACATTTTTGCCATTTATAGAAATTGGTATAAATGGAATTATATAGCATTTAGTGTTTTGTATCTGACTTAATTAATTTAGCAGAATGATTTTGATATTCACCCTCATTGTTTTTGTGTCAACAGATCATTCCTTGGTACTCCACAGTACTTATATACTACTATTTGTTTGTACATTAAGTATGTAATAGACATTTGAGTCGTTACAAAGTTTTGAGTGCTATAAATAAAGCTGAAATGACTATATAAATATAAGTCATTGTGTGAACAAATATTTTTGTTTTCTGTTGGGTAAATTCTTCAGTGAGACTGGTAATTTGCATGGTAGGTGAATGTTTAACTTTTTAAGAAACCATCAAATTCTTTTCCAAATTGACCATACCACTCTGTAATCCCTTCAGAAATATATGAGGGTTCAAGCTGCTCCAACACATCCTTCCTAACATTTAATATTATTTGTCTTGTTAACTTTAGTCATTATAGTAGGTATCCAGTATATCACTGTGATTTTAATTTGCACTATCTTAAAAATTAATGATAATAAACAACTTTATATGTGCTTTTTTGTCATTAATATATCTACTTTGGTAAATGTCTATTCAAATTTCTTGTCCATTTCTTCAGTTGGGTTGTCTTATTATTTAACTGTAAGAATTCTTTATATATTCTGGATACAAGAAAATGACCAATTTTTCTGTTTTGCAAATATTTTCTCCCTCTGTGGCTTACCTTTGCATTGTATTGATAGTTTGAATTTTGATGAAATCCAATTCATCAAATTTTTTTTCTTTTACAGTTGGTGCTTTTGTATCCTATCTAAGAAATCTTTACTTAACCAAAGGTCATAAAGATTTTTTTAATGTTCTCTTCTAGCAGTATTATAGTTTAAGCTGTTATATTTTTGTCATTGATCTATTTTGAGATAATTTTTAAAATATATGGTACAAGGTAATGGTCTATGTTCATGTTTTTGCATACCGATATCCAATTGTTCCAACAATGGTCTGGTTAGCACTGGAAATTTCCTTGCCATTCATTGAGCTGCAACTGTACCTTCTCCAGTGAGATCTGAACTCTGGCTTGGGGCAGTGATTTTCCCCTCAAAGTGTGTTCTTACCTGGGAAGTTTCCCTTAGCCCTACAGTACTGTTTGGCATTCTCTGTACATATTATTCTATACATCTTATAGTTGCACTTTTCTCATGGCCCATTATTTCTTTATACTAAACTAAAGCAGTAGACTAATATCAACCAGGAATTATACCTAATTTTATTGGACTTGTTTTCTTTTTCCCGATGAATTCACACTTTTGCCATTATGAAATTTCTCTTTATTTCTAGTAATAGTACTTGGTTTTTAGGTCTATTTTGTATGATATTAATACATCCAGGCCATATTTCTTATATGTATTGATAAGATGATACATATTCTTCCATTACATTACTTTCAAACTATCTCTGCCATACTTAAAGTGTCTTATTTGTAAAGATACAGTCTGTCTGTCTTTTTTTTTTTTCAAAAGATTATACTTATTTATTTGAGAGAGAGAGAGAGCACAAGCAGGGTGAAGGGCAGAGGGAGAAGCAGGCTCTTTGCTGAGCAGGGAGCCCGATGCGGGACTCGATCCTGGAACTCCAGGATCTTGACCTGAGCTGAAGGCAGATGCTTAACTGACTGAGCCACCCAGGTGCCCCAGTCTGTCTTACTTTCTAATGCAGTTATCAGTATGGTTGGTTTGTGTCTGCTGTATTGCTATTTTCTTTTTCTTTCTTTCTTTCTTTCTTTCTTTCTTTCTTTCTTTCTTTCTTCTTTCTTTCTTTTAGTTATGACATTTGTTGGTCACTGCTGTTGTTCCTTTTCTCTCCTTTTCAAACTTTCTCTTTTTCAATCTTGTATGGATTGGAAAATTTTAAAAAATATTTAGTATCTCTTCTAATGGTTTTTTTTTAATGATATGTTAGTCACCATACAGTACATCATTAGTTTTTGGTGTAGTGTTCCATGATTCATTGTTTGCGTATAACACCCAGTGCTCCATGTAATATGTGTCCTCCTTAATACCCATCACTGGGCTAGCTCATCCCCCCCACCCTATCCCCTCTAAAACCTTCAGTTTGTTTCCCAGAGTCTATAGTCTCTCGTGGTTCATTTCCTCTTCTGTTTAGCCCCCCTTCATTCTTCCTTTCCTTCTCCTACCTATCTCCCTGCTATTCCTTATGTTCCACAAATGAGTGAAACCGTATGATAATTGTCTTTCACTGCTTGATGTATTTCAGTCCCATCCATGTTGATTCAAATGTTGGGTAATCATTCTTCTAATGTCTTCTAATGGCTTTTAACTATATCTTTCTGTTTTATTTTTTAAAGTGATTTCTGTAGAGTTTTGAAGTAATCACAATCAACTCTGAATTAATACTATATCACTTCATGTATAATGTAAGACCCTTACAACAGTATTCTACAACTATCCTCCTCCCATTACTTGTGCTATTCTTATTATACATTTTATGTCTTCATGTTCTAAATCTCACAATACATTGTTATTATTTTTGCTTTAACCAGAGAATACTCTTCTGACAAATTAGGAAGTGAAAAAAATATGTCTGTTACATTTGCCCACATATTTGCCATTCTCAGTATTCTGCAGATCTGAGTTTCCATTTAGTTTCATTTTTCTTCACACTGAGGAACTTCTATTAATAACTCTAAGAGTGCAAGTCTCCTGGAAAAACTGTCTCAACTCTGTTTAAACAAAATGTTTTTACTTTACCTTCATTTTGAGGAATATTTTCACTGGAGTTGAAATTCTGGGTTGATTCCTCTTTCCAGTACTTTAAAGATCTCATTACATTATCTTCTGGCTTCCGTCGTTTTTGATGAGAAGTTATTAGTAAGTCTTATTGTTCTTCTGTTATATGTGTCTTTTTCTCTGGTTGCTTTTAGGATCTTCTCTTTATCATAGGTTTAGTAACTTTATAATGTGTTTCTCTCTATATAACTGTTCCTACTGCGTGCAGTCCATTGACCTCCTTGGATCTGTGGATTTATGTTTTCAACAATTTTGAAAAATATTCAACTATTATCTTCTAAAAATATTCTTTTCTTGTGTCGATCTCTCTTTCTTATTCTTCTGGCTCTCTAATTACAGATATGCTAAACTGTTTCATTTTGTCCTGCAAATCACTAAAGGCTCTAGAGGTTCATCATTCATTTTCTTGTCAGTCTTTTTTTTCCCTGTGTGTTTTGATTTGCCTTGTTTCCATTTCAGTGTCTTCAAGTTCACTAATATTTTCTTCTGTAGTAACTAATCTGATAGTAAGTCCATTCAGCAAAATTTTCATTTTGGATATTGTATTTTCTAGTTCCAAAATTTTCATTTGGTCATTTTTTTTTTAGTCCCCTTTTCTCTATTTAGATTCTTATTTGTTCCCTATTTATGATAAAGTTTTCCCTTTAAATGTGTGTGCATATTTATAATAGATATTTTGTCTCCATGTGTTAATTTCATCAATTCTCTCTTTTTTGTTTTTTTCTTCTAGAGAGTGCTAGTTTTAACTCTGTTTGTGGAAGTACAAGAAACAGTGGCATCAGACAAGGATGGATCATCTCCAGAAAAGATGGGTCAAATTCTCTACCAAATTCCTGATATGGATGGTGCTTCTATCTCCTATTTTTCTTGGGGGAGGGAGGGATGAAAGTTTGGATTACTATCCAGGCCCTGATGCTCTTGCCAAAAGCTCCTTAAACCAAATTTTTCTCCATAATAATGAGCTATAGAAGCAACTGTTAGTATTACACTTGGCAAGAATATGCCTACTCTTGTAAGCACTTTAAAAATTAGATCTGAAATCCTCCCAATGACTTTGCACAATGGGTATCATTATCCTTATTTCATAGAAAAAGATCTGAGGCTCAGAGAGCTTCCATACTGGGTCTGCCTGTCTGTCTACAAATCTCATTCATTTAGTATTATCCACACTGCATCTTTTCTCTGGATGGTTTATCTATGAGTGTTCACTAAAGACCCACTAGGCAGTCCTGATGTAATGCATGATCAGTGCCTCTCATAAACATGGTACCTTAATTTCTGTTGGACTTGCCAGTATCTGATGTAACCTACTCTCTTTTTACATACTTTTTAAATCCCTTTTATGGTAATATCTTTCCTAAGTTCCCTTTTCTCCTTTATTCATAAATTCTACCAAAAGAATTTACTCACCAGACCATCCACTTCTCAATGGCACTCTTAGAATTGGAAATTCCCTGAAAGTTTTGTAATTCTACAAATAAATTCAGAGATCAATATACCATCTCCTTTCTAATTTGGGGAAATAAAAACTACCGAAGTTGCATTTAGTCTCTGGTGTCAACAATGCTTTCCACACATTTCTACACAGCCAAGTAGCCACTTTAATCTAGGTCAATTATCATATAGTTTTTATTTATAGAAAAAAATGTGGAGTTCCCTGCCCATTAAATACATGTTTCTTTGTAAATATTTCTAAAGAAGAGGGTACTTCTCACTCAGGTACTCCCTTGGATTAGAGTCTTACTTTTTTTTTTTTTTTTAACTATACATATATGTACCTGATCCTGTCTGATCAGATAAAGCTCAAGTGTCCATGACTCAGAGCTTCAACTCCCCCAGAAGGGCTGCAGAAAGTGTACATTTCAAATTATGCTCTTCTTGGCTGTGAAATCTTTCCCCCACAGTTGAGAGATTTTTAAGAAATTCTGACACACATGATTCAATTGCTGCCTCAATCTTGACAAGACCTAGAAAATTTTAGGCCAGAGTCTATTCTGTTAGGTTAACTCTTGCTTTGCAATGAGGTTAGGCCATTAGATATTCTAATGAGCCCCAACTTATACATTCTCACTAAAGATTAATTTGGCTTCCTTGCAACATCTGTGTTCTGCTGACTCCTATCAGTTCCCCAAGCTGCAGGGCCAAACACATCCATCATCACAGACAGGCCCTTGGAAGCCACCCCTTGCTGTTGCTTCCACATATCAAAGAATGAGTCAACTCAGGCAGGGAGACTCCTGGAATAGCCTGTCCCAGGGGCTCCCTCTTCTTAGAAGCCCGTCCCAGGTCTCCCCACTCACTTTTTGGGGCTGAATCTTATGAAGGCAACAATACAGCTGAGTCCTTTAAAGCACAGCAAATGGAGTATGTTGAAAGGTGGCTTTACAGAGGCATTACAGCCACCCGGAATCTGGCATTTCTGCCATGGCTCCCTACCCAAAATAGCAACTGGTGAAACTTAACCTGAACACTGTTGTCAAAAACAAGTGTGAGTATTTTAGTTAATGTTTGGAAGCCATCCCATCTGTGAGTGTGGGTTCATCCTGAGGCCCAGTGAGGGATTTCAAGAGCCTGGTTGTGTCCTAGGCTTTTGCTCTAAAGCTTTCCTTGCTTGTTGACAGAGTGCTGCAGGTGAGCAGGGAACTGGTCCAAGTGTGCAGTTAAGAGAGGAACTGAGAGAAATCCATAGGCACTAGCAGTCTTCAGAGCCACAGCACCATGCACACTGGGCACACACCCCTCAAACAGGTTGTCTGTATGAGTATGGATGACTGCCCTGTGTTCAGTGTGCTTGTGGTGCCCAGACTTCCAGGGGCAGAACTCTGACCTGACATCAACTCTGCATGTTATAGATAGGCACCCTGCCATAGGTATAGACAGCTGTGAAATACATCCACCTGTGTAACATATAATCCACGTGAAGAAATGTAATCAAATATGATCCAGACAGTTTGGAGAGGTAGGAAGTTTCCTGATAATCGAGGTATTCAAGCCTCGGCTGGTAGACTGTAAGATGAGGAAGTCATAGAGAGGAGAGGGTTCAGGTGTCAGATGAGTCATTTTAAAAGACTGTCTTTGAAGACTCTTCCTCTCTGAAATTATATCGTCTATGAACTCTCCAGTCAGCAGCACATGCTAAGTTGATAACACAGACATATACTACCTGCAAATGTGTACATCAAGCCATTTACAAGTGTACACCATATATATGCTTAGTCTTAGTGCCTCAATTAAACAGAAGATACAAGCACAGAAGCCATTTATGCACATTTGCATAAATGGACTTGTTTACAAACAAAGATGTACATACAGACCAGCCAGGGTGACTAAAGAGCCTGGGAGCCTTCATGCTGTAGTTTAAGTGATATGTTAATTCCTAAAACTAAAAAAACAAAACAAAACAAACAAACAAACAAAAAAACCACCACGTCATTTTTGCAACCCTTTTCCTTCTTCCCTTTGTTGAACTGAATAAATGGTGAGGGCCCCCTAAATAATATGGTCCTTTGGAAAAAATGAGAGAAAAATTAGGTGATTGGGTAAGTGCAGGACATGGAAAAGCATGCTTTATTTTTCAGAAATATCACTGTACTTATGAAAACACAGGAGGAAGAAGGGGAAGGAGCCAAGAGCAGGAAAGCCTTTACCTGACTGCAACTGTCATTAACAGGGTAGAGGGTATTGAGTCACCTGCTGGACACAAACACAGAGCCCTCCCACCCCCAACCCAGTCCAGTCCTCTAGTGCATTTGCTTCTGCTCGGCACCAGCTGGCTTCATGCACAGCCTACTCACTTTATTTATTGCCTCTTATTCTCTTTAAAGTGAACCTAGGGGCCTTTGTACCAGCATGGATCAATGAGGGAGCATTCACTCCTTTCCAGCATCAGATGGGGAAGAAAAGAGAGGAAAGTTATGGAGGAAGCAGGAAGAGAAACAAATGATAATACAGTGGACAAAGTTGAAGTGTTTCTAGTATGACCACTTTGGGAGAGCTAAGGAAGGCACCAGGATGTCCCTTACAGAGGACTTTTGGGGAAACAGTAAAACAGAGTTAATGGGGTAGGCACTTTTGCAGACTGTACTCCAAAGCTGGTTAGGAAGCATTTTGTTAACTGCCTCAGATTTCTGATTATTCCCTATTTTATGGTGTGTGTTGGGAAGGGGCTAAAGTGCAAATTACATAGCCCTTACCTACTCTTTCCTGGTCAGTTTATTAGAAGCACATTCACCATTTATAAAACTCACAATTATATGAGCTGTTTTTAATGTTTATCATTTAATTTTTAAAGTAGCTTTTTTCAAAGAAAGCCCTAGCTAATATATTATACTGGATAAGCTTAAGCACAATTGTAATGAGAACACTGACACAATGAAGTATTTACAAGTCTTAATACCAGAATTGACTAATTGTCTTTATTCTGGCCTAATCTATACAGTGAATTGGTCTCAATAACAAAATGGCTTCATCCGTTGTCTCCAGTTGCCTTAAAGAACTATAGCAGAGTGCGCTTAATGACAAATGTAATTATGCCGATCGTAATATCTACCATTTACTTGGGCAGGCACTTAAAAACTATCTTGACTTCTCACAACAACACTGCAGATTGGTATTAACCAATTTACATAGAGGAAATGAAACAAAGAGATGTAAAGTTCCTTGACCAAAGCCACACAGCTAGTAAACTGGGGAGCCATACCTCCTTCTATAGCACTGTCTACACCCCCTACTCAAATTTTCTGAATACGAACGTAGTCTAATAGGATTTGTGTACAAGGATTAGGTAGAGATGACAACCTAACATATGGTATAGGGTCTCACCTTATCACCCTCAGAGAAGCTGAGGGGTCCTCAGCTGCAGTCTTGGCTCAGCAGAAGTGCTATAGAGAAGGAGGTGGGAACACTTCGGCAGCTGTGACCTTCTCCCAAGTCCCAAATATCAGAAATACTATATCTGCTCTCTCTCTCTAACTCACATGAGCAAAGGCCAGGGAGAAACTTACTAAAGTTCAAATAGAAGGGTTTCATGGGCTGCTGCTTATCTTATAGATTATCAACAAATCCTGATCTTATAGATTATCAACAAAACAAGAAAGACCATAGGCCATCACCTCCCCAATCTATAGAGGGAGATACTAAAGCCAATGTTATTGTGAAAGCTCAAGTTTACACTTGTCATACAGTATGTGGGTTGGGATCCATGCTGATCCAAATGCTTAGTTATTAGAAACCTTGTGACTTATTGTGTCGTCTGTGGACCAGCAGCCTCAGCCTTGCCTGAGAGCCTACTAGAAATGCAGAATTTCAGGCCGTACCCCAGGCCCACTGAATCAGAATCTATATTTTCACAAGATCCCCAGTCTATTTACATGTACATTAAAGGTTGGGAGACAGTAAGGGACAGTCGTACATGAAGAGTCTAAAATTCTGGATTCTTAAGGAGACAGGTTACTTGGCAGGAAAGTGCAGCTGAAATGGTTTTTTAGTATTTTAGTTTTTTAGTACAGGAACTGCTAAAAGGGCATTTTCAGCAAATATAGTCCCTGAAAAATGTCCTGATTCATGTTGTAAGGATCAACACATCTATAATTGGTTCACGCATCAGAAGCTCTAAATTTTACAGCCTAGATATAGTCACAGCATGACTTGTAGAGTATTCATGCAACGGCAGTAAGTCTTGCTTCATTGGTCTCATGTCTGACTCTATATTTCCTTTCTCTAGGATCTACATTTCATTAGCAGTGTTATAGTTAGAAAGGTATAGGGGCTTTTGTGTGACTTCCTCTCAAGGAATATAAAATTACCCTAAGAAGAATAAGTACAGAATTTAACCAGCACCAAAATCCATGTCTTATATTGAAGATGATGTGATAACTTTAAAGCTACAAGGTGAACCTCAAGGGGTTAAAATGTCCTTTTACAGAATCTCTCTGTAAATATAAAGTTGTCAGAAACATTAAGACCAATGTAGCCATGGCATTAACCTAGGAATGCCCATCCAGGTGACCCATGGTTGAGGCAGTGAGCATCACTGGTAAGTTTCAAACAGATGTAATTGCTCAATTCTCTAACAGGTCACCAACAACCCAAGATGGAATCACACAGATGAGTCTTTTGAGAAGGAACTGTGTAAGCCAAGAAGAGTCTTCACCATATTAGAAAGGGGTAAAAATATGATGGAAAGACAAGAGGTAGAGAAAAAGGGAAGAAAGTGAAGAGAAGAGAAGGAGAAAAGGAAGAGAAAGGAAAGAGGGAGGGCAAAACAAAGGAGCAAAGATTCATGTGCTTACTTTGAACTAGGTGCTATGGTAGGTCCTTAATATGTATCTTTTCAAATACAGTTAATAAAATTGAGGCCCTGAATTTTAATAATTTTCCTAAGGTCAAATAGAAAGTCTGAGTTCAGAATTTTAACCTAGATTTATAACAGCACCAACGTGTATTGTTTTCTAAATGTCTGCTGATCATAGAATCACAGACCACTCCATTTTCAAACTGAAAACAACACTAGAGAGCAGAGTTTTGAAAATCTGAGTCTCCTGGAATTGAAGTGACTGGTGGATCCTAGACGACCGACTGTAAGGAATTTATTTGCTTGACACCACACAGTAGGTAGGCAAGAAAGCCTACAGAAAACAACTATTTTTGAACATATCACCATACACAGCAGGAGGGTATTTTGCAGAGCATAATTATTGAGCAATATGTTCACCACTCGCCTGGTCTGAGATAGTTTGCTCAGAAGTGCAAAAAATTAGTTTCCACATGATTGAAACCAACTTAGGATTTGCAGGTGTCCAAAACTTAGCCACTCCTAAAACTTGTCCAGAGGGAATTGGCTTACCCCGAGTCAAGTATGACTTCCTGTTTTTAAGAAATAAGGCTTAAACTGCTTGTTAAAGAATCTCATTGAATTTCCTGGCCAAGATATAGCTTTAAAAAAAAAAAGACAGTCTATTTTGATGATATAAGTGTAATTGAATCCGAACCATATGGATTGCATTCCCTCTTTTAAACTGCACATGAATTAGAAATTAAGTGTTCATTCTCCTCAAACTAATTAATGACTCAATTGATTAAATATGATACTGGCCTTAATGACCATGCTGAGCTCACACTGGCTCCATTTTGCAGGAATCAAGATACTTGCTAACTCCCAGACTCAGACAGCTCACATACATTCCTGTTTATGTCCTAGGCCAGTTTAGTTTTGTTCCCCACAAATAAGATATACTCTCAGATTAGAACATGGGCAGCCTGATCATAATGCAGTGCCTTTGCCCAGACCTCTTTTCCTTTAGGTGGGCCCTAAGGGGAGGGAAGGGGGCATAGATTCCTTCTGCCTGGCCCCTGATTGGGTTGAGCTTTGGGGACAGAGGCAGAAGGCTGGGCTCTGAGAAGCTTTGGGAAGGTGGGCCCTGTCTGCCTAAAGTACCTCTCCACTCTTCATCATTCACAGAGCTGTAGTTCCTTGAAAATACTATTCTCAGCCAACCTGGCTTAATGTATTTCTCAGTCACCTCTCAGCCAGTCTAGCTCACGATCTTCACACTTGTCTTCTTAACCAGCAGATCTTAGAGAGACGGCAAGTAGGTGTGTCTCTTTCGACACCATTATTTTACATTCTGATTGCTCCTTCTGACAAAGGCATTCATATTTGCTGAGCTCCTACCTCTTTGCCAAGCTCCATACAAGGCAGTTTTCTCACAATTACCCTTAAAGGTAAGGTAGGTATTATCGACTTTGTTGAATAGAAGAGGAACTAGGACTTGAAGAGGTGGAGCAATGTGCTTAAAGCCACACAGGTGGGAAGTGGCAAAGCTGTGATTCAGATGACTCTGTCAGTTCTAGATAACTCCAAAGCCTGCTGCCTTTGTACTGTTCCATCATCTTCTTAGACACTGATACAGACTCACATCAGCCTTCTGTCCTAAATGGCCACTAGCCCCCATCCTTCTTTTCTGTCACTGGTTTATTTTAGAAACACAAAAAGGTGAGCAGAGAGATGGGCTTGGGTCACTGAGGCACATATAACACAAGACAATAGTTCTTACAGACTATCCTACCCAAACCCTACCCAAAGAATCAAGAAGCTACAGAAAACCATCCTTTTGCCACCTTTTCCAGCTTCTACAAATTCTGTGCTTTTCACAAAATTATAATTTTGAAAGATAAAACTAAAGATACATACATGTATTATTGAATGGATTTAATGTCTATTACTTCAAACAGTTGTTCATTTGTAAATCCCTACTGAGGGAGTTACTACATGTTGAAATTTAATATAATGGTAGAATCCTGTATATGTTTATAAGCATGCTTTCAAAATCCACAATATCCCACAGATAGACCTAGTACACCGATTACTACATATATGCACACATTACACTGTTGAACTACTTGCACACAGGAAAACCACACATTTTTATACAGCTCACTCCCTCATAAACAAACACACCCACATAAACACATGGAAACAATACGCACACACAAAGAGATTTGCAAATGTACTCTCAAATAAATCTGCAAAAAATGGAAAAGTCACATGCTCATTCACACTTCTCTCTCGTCCTTCTCTTCCCTCCATCCCTCCTTCCTTTTTACTCTCTCTCTTTCTCTGATACACACAGACACACATATCATAGCCTCGAAACAAATAACTTTTCAAATTGAAATACTGAGCAGCAGAAATCTTTTTGATTCAAAATATGTTCTCTCATAGACCTGAGGAGTAAGTGTTTTTATAAGTCCAGATATTCTGCAGGGGTCCCCATTTGTAATATTATTGCTTTCATAGGGACACTGTTCATTCTAGACCTTAAAAAATCCTTCCCAAACTCTCAAACTTTGCTATGTTCTCCAACATGAAGTTTATCCAGATGAAAATCTTGCTTTTTTTCTTCTGCTGATGCTGCTGCTTTTCTCAGTCTTCTTCCTGTTTTTACTGGTGATAGTGGGCAATCACAAAAAATTCTGTTCACTCAGAAAAACTTTATGAAGCACCCTTGATAATCCATGGTAAGGATAAGGTATGTAACTCTGAATAATAGTTTCAGACTTCAGAGAATACTGCCAGGTACGGATTTAGATACAATAATTCAGTATTATGTGAAGTTCATTTTCTGAATTGCAACAAGAAAAAAGAGCAAAGAAGAGGGTGCAAGCTACTATACCTGGGGGAGGAAGGAAGGTCTTTACAGAATAAGTGGCATTACTGAGAGAGGAATTAGATAAATTTTGTAAGCAGAGTAAACAACATGTGTACAGGCATGGAGCAGAGGGATGCAGATGCCTGGGACACAGCTCAGTGTGGCTGCCTGGGGTTATGAGATGAGGGTTTCAGTGGGTGTGGCAAAGGGTGAGACTGGAATGGTAGGTAGAAGACAATAACTAAGTTTAGACTTTTTAGTACTAAAAATGCTCACACAATGAGCATCAATACAGGGCCTTATGCAGGATGGTCATCTGGCCAGATTTTAGTTTAGGAATGAACTCTTTCTTCAGTAAGGAAGATGGAGAAACTGAAGGCAAGACCAGTTAGAGGATTACTGTGGTGACCCAGAGAAAGGGGGTGTGTGTACTCAAGCAGTGACCCACTTACATGACCAAGTCAGAAACTCCAGAATCTCCTCTAGACTCCCATTCTGCCTTCTTCCATCATCCCCATCTTCTTTATTACCAGTGTCTTAATGAGTCTGCCTCACAAATTCTTCTGAAATTCATTGCCTTTTTGACACCCCAGACTATTTCAACCTCCTCCCGCCCCCAACACATACCATTTCAGATTCTTTGGTCAGTTCTGTTCCATGCCTTAAATTATTGTATAGTGTCCCCTTGATTTAAAGTCTAAACTCATTAACGAGAAACATAAGACCCTGCCTATCTCTCCAGCTCCATTCTTAACTACTTCCCTTCCAGTTTTATCAACCATCTTGGTCTTTCTCACTAATGCCACAGTGTCACCTGCATATGTTACACATATTATTTCTTTGGCCTAGAATAATATCCCATCAGTTGTCTGACAAATTCATTCTTCAGGAATGAGAACATACGTCACCACTTCAGTGTAGTTTTGATTCAACGGGTTTATTGAACATACACAACAATCTGGGACTACTACTAGATTCTATCCTCCCAGAGCACCTTGTGTATAGCTCTGTTGAACCATCACACTGGACCGAAAATGTTATTTCTTTTAATCCCATATCCCCATACTCACATCATTAGTAAAGAAACCTGGGTCTTATCCAAGCCCTTTGGTGCTCTATACAAATTGATATAAAAAATTAAGTAAAAGAAGAAGATTTCAGAGACATTTCTGAGGTTCATTTCACAGGTCATAGTGCCTAAATTGATGGGTTGGAAGGAAGAAAGAAAATATTTCTGCTTCTAAAGACTAATGTTTCGTCTCTAAATGACAGTGGGAAGCAGTTTGCATTGCAAAGGAGCAGATATTAAATTTGTTTTGCACATTAGAATTTGCATACTTGTGGGGCATGAAGAAGAAAATTTCTATTGGTTGTCACAGATTCAGAATGAAGCTGAAGCCAGAAAGTATACATGTTCCCCCAGAAAAAGCATGTAGAACAATAAGAAAATGAGGCTAAACAGACCCTGGGGAACTTGAAGCCAGAGAATAAATGTTTTCCTTGAATAAGGGAATAAGCATCTTAGGGGATCCTCCTTCCTTGGCCCAGAATACTTGTAGAAGGAACAGGAAGGCTGTGCTTGCATCTGTACAGGGTCTGTATTTGTTTTTAGTGGCATAAACATCTAGGTACCGGCTAGAAGGGTCAGACCTGCACTTCCCAGCTAATACTCAACACACAGCATGCAGTCACTGAGCTTGGGAGGCTACTGCTCAGTGAGGTGAGGGTCCATGCTCATAAAGTAGAAAAGACCCTGACACCCCCATGAAAGAATTACATACACTGCAGGTATCTGAGAAAGCTCCACATTCATACTTCTTAGTATCTCTTAAAATGTGGGTGCCGCATACATGTGGAATGTCCCACACATGGCAACTTACTTAGAGCACTATTGGGACCCTCCCCAATAAAGGCAACCCTCTGAGGGGCTGCCATCTTGGGAATAAGCCCACCTTCCCATGAGTCTTAGGTTACTGAGTTCCCAGATATAGAAACTGGACCATTCTAAAAACCCTACGAGCAGGGTTTTGTGCTTTCCTACATTTCTCAAAGCATAACCAGAAGAGATGACTTAAGGAACTTTGAAAATTAAGAAGAGTCAAAGCTCTATTTTGAGGTAAGGTAAGGCACATCTTATTGTATCGTGATACCATTAAAATCTAAGTGTATAAAATTGGGACAAGGATTAAATAAATGTGGACATCAAGGCTGGTTGTTGGGGGGGGATTTGAAGCTATTGGCAGCCACCTCCCCCCTACCATGTCCGTTCTAGCATGATATCCAGAATTTTATTACAGCATTATTGCTTATGTAATGTTTTCTCTTATTAAAATGCAAATAGTCCAAGATGAACTAACATAGTGATAGTAACAGAATCAAGGATGTTAGAAACTGGCTAGCCCATTGGTTTTTTGTTTTCTTTCTCTCTTTCTTTCTTTCTTTCTTTCTTTCTTTCTTTCTTTCTTTCTTTCTTCCTTTTTCTTTCTTTCTTCTTTCTTTCTTTTTTCTTCTTTCTTTCTTTCTTTCTTTCTTTCTTTCTTTCTTTCTTTCTTCCTCTTTCTTTCTTAACCTTAGAATCCTTTATTCACATTAAAGCTTACTGATAAAGTTCAATGTGAATAAAGGAAAAAAGCAAAGCTGCACTAGTGTGTATCAGCAGTAAAGCAAAACACCTGGGGTCCAGTGTTTAACACCACTATCACACTTCCACTCTTCCACATTTAAAGAAGCTCTTTTGCATAACTCCCTTTGCACTAGACTTGGATGGGATTAATACTGATTGTGATTACTAATCAGAATTGAATAGAGCCGGCGACCCCATCCAGCGCTTCAACGTCAGTCTTTGTTCCACTTTGAAACCCAGGAGCTGTGATTCCACCTTTAGTCCCGTATCCTCCCCCTACTCCATTTCATGTCCTTGCTTTGCCTGTGTACACATCTATTTCCCTCCCTAGATCATATCTTTGCTATCTTTATCCCAACTTACTGATTTTGATATATCCCACACATTCTGCTCATGGTACCGTACATAATGCTTTTCACAATCTAAGTGTTTCAAAAATGTTAAATAAATAGATTTTATAGAATTAATCACAGGTCCACAGAAACTAAACAGTATTCTCTATTTGTAAAATACAAAGACAAGACTCAGTTCCTGGCACACATTGAATGTCTAATAAATATATGAATGCATGGTTGGATGAATGAATAAATGAACCAGGTGATAATGTATGTGCATGTACCTTGTAAACATAAACTACTTCACAAATATGAGTTCTTAAACAGGTTATGTGGTTATTTTCTAGCTCTCCCATCTGTTGCATGCTTACTGAATTTTCACAAATTCAAGTAAAGCCCAGGAGGAAATCTGTGGCATGCCTCAGGGGAAGCTGTGAAGGCAGGCATAGAGAGATAAATCTAAGGGGGTGTCCAGAAGCCCAAGGGCCTGGAACAGAGGGCTCCCTGACTGCTAACAATCCAGTTCTCACCCTTGAATTTCCAATGATCAGCAGTAAGCAAACATTAATGTTTTAAGCAGCTCATAAATCTTCCTGGAGCCTGGGTGCTGAATAAGTCCTAGGAAAGTGGTAATGGTGGAAACAGGATCTCCTCTCTGGAAGTAGATCCTTTCAGTGCCAGCTTTTGCCCCTGTTAGCTGCTAACACACATACCCCAGCTGCCTCAGTGAGGCTCATATTCCAATAAAACAGGGCAAATGGGGGAATCGAGACCAGAAGAAAGCTTCCTGTCATCCCTGAGTTTCCCAATTGGAGACCCCTTGGTGGGTGATGCCACCCCCCTCAAGAGCTTACATGTTGGAGATCTGTCCCTGAGGTCTGGCATCCTACAAGGACATGGTTTACAGACTGAAAGAACAGACCAGTTACTCAGCTTCTACTCAGTAACCCAAAATGAAGAAGAGAAAAAACAAACCCACAAAGAAAGGTTATAAAAACTTGACTGTGCAATCTAAACTGAATTCACATTTAGCAGATTTCTTAACTATATTTTGATGAGGGGGGAAAAGACCAAAATCTTGTATAAAACATTTTCCTGGTTTGTGACTGTGTCCGGAGGAAGTTAACAATTCTCAGAGTAGCATAAAGCCAGAGGATCACATTCTAAGCAGAGGTAGGCCTTTCCTCTGTTCCCGTTGCTGGCTTCATATTTTATTTCAGCAGCCATCCAGGTATTGTAATTATTTCCTTACATGCCTCCCAGGTGGAAGGGTCTCTATCTTGTTTATCCTTTAGTGGCTGATTGACAGCCACTAACACACAAGAGGCATTCAATAAGGACCTTTCCCAATAAAATTTTGATATTGATAACACTGATTTATTTAACAGAGTTTATTGCCAGGATGTGATTTTTACTCAGGACAGGTTTAAAAACCCAAAGTAGCATAAAATGAGAAGTGTTGGTAGGTATGATGGATCCAGTGCACCACAACATTCAGTACTTGACATTGGACTGGCTCACCTTGAGGGAACTCCAATCATCTATGGCTAGGGAGTAGGGTCAGAGAGTTATATATATGGCAAGTTCCTATGTATATATATGAAGTGCGATTTAGATTTAAGAGTACTTTTCAGAGAAGAATTGTAGAGGGTTCTGCCAACAACTCAAAAATGTATCAATTACAGACTACACACACACACACACACATATATACATAATGTCTTAGGACAGGAAATTCATGCAGTTTGCTTAGTTGAGGTAGTGGCGTATGTGTGATACTATTTTTTTAATGCTTTACTAAATCTCCAATTAAGATCAGCTTCTTTCTCCTAGGTTTGTAAAGAAGGGTAGGATTTCAATATGGAGACATTTAAATCTATACCGAGATCCATTTATTTTTGCTAAGGAAACATGCTCTCCTGAGGAGCGTCCTGTCCTGCTCTGAAGGCTACTGTATTGAGGCAGTGTTACCAGTAGGAGAAACTGCCTGTTCATTAAGGGCAAATTAAATCCAGCCACCTTTTCCTAAGCCCCCTGTTGGGAATCACCTTTATTTGCTGTTGCCTTTAAAGCGATCTTGTCAGGTTGTTTAGACCTTTAACGTGACGGATCTTACAGTTGTGTTTTTGAGCAGGAAATGGCCAGACCCCACCCTGAGTACTCTGTCTTTTTTAACAAAAAGCAAAATCCATCATTCCAACAATGAATCTCTTTTCTCAGTTTAAAGGAACATTTAAAAACAGAAAATCCATATAAGAAGCTTAAACAAGAACAGTTACTTGCAAAAACCTAGCCTTACTTAAAATTAGTCATAAGGAAAATAACCCAATTTAACCTTCGGTTCTAGAAATTAATGGAAAACTTTATATTTATGGATAAGCAAAATTGTGACTATAACCTAGTCTATGAAATGGAATTTAATACTAGAAGCCAAAAGGACTTTCTTGCTTTAAGACGTGGACCTTCTTGATTGAGAAGGGAAGAATTTGGATAAGGCAAGGATTGGGGCAATTCTGTGAAGAAAACTAAATAGAAACGTTCTTTCATTAATATGGTTATGTCTCTTTTGTAACATTCTGGCTGGATGCAGCCTGGAAAGTAAGATTACACATTCATAAAAATAGATTTATTATAGGGATTAAGAATATAATAATGAGAATTTAGCCCCGGTATAACCTGCCACTTCCTAGGAATTTTTTTAGGCTCTTAAATAAATAAATTATTTATTCTTCTCCCATAAAGAAAAGAAGAAATAATCAAGTTGCAAATGAAATATAAAATACTTATATGGAGGCACCACAATTTTAGAGAAATCACAAATCTCACATTTTAGTGAGAAACTTAAGTAATGACATCAGTATATTTATCATGATGCAAATTTTGGGTGAAATTGGCCTTCAAAAAGTGTTCAATCCAGTTTCCAGCCTCCCAGTAATATAGCCTCTGTTAACCTTAAAAATAGACGCTGCCAGTTATTTTACTAGCAAAAGACAGGTTTATTAGAGAATAAAGGAGAATTATAATCCTGGACAAACAAGCTATGGCAAAACCATAGGCAAGTCCAGGGAACAAAGGAGAGACACCTGTTTTAAGGAGAAAATGGGTAAGTTGGGAAGGTTGTTATGAAATAAAAGTCCACTGGAGTAAACTGGGAGTTTGAAGTGTGGTGGCTCTTCATTGAGCTGTTGCAGGGGAAGGGTAATGAGGAAAGCATTTCTCCCTTCTGCTGGAGTAGTAGAGTAGCATTCATGTGCAAGGTCATGTCCTTGTAAGGTCGTCCATCTCTTCCTGATGGGTCTGCAATGGACTACAAGTGGTAGTGCACAAGAGCTGTCCCTGCCAAAACCTCCTGATTCCATTTTAGTGAGGTTTCCCATTACTAATTTTCACACCTCTAAGAAGACTTAATTGCTTAAATATTTTATTTTCACTGCCTTTGGGAAGCAGAATGTGAATGTGAATTTCACTTTAATTTTTGAAAAGAATTTCTATGTTACTATTAACTAGTCTTATTGGTTATATAATTATATAATGTGATGAAAGAGTATTAAAATCAATGGAAAAAGATTTTTTTTCTAAAAGAAATTACATTGAATGCTTTGGAAAGATTCGGTAAAGGTAAGTCATTAAAAAATTGCTGTAGGCAAGACAATGTAGAAGATGGAGGAAATTTTTGTAAAAGTACAGAAAGCTTGTGCACTCAGATTGCTTTAACAGTGTCCTTAAATTCTCACTACATTTTTTAGAAACTATAAATGGAAATGAGAGACGCTGCTTTTTGGTGACACTAAACTCATACTCAGGGATTCATATTCAAAGAAAAAGGTTTGCCCTTGCATCAAAAGATTGGTTTATAAATAGTCGTTCACATATTTTAAATTATAATAAAATTCATAAGGTGATATGTATGTATCATTTTTTTATGATTTCTCACTGTAACTGGATTTTCTGATCAACAGTTGAACTATGAGTCCCATCTGCATTAGATAAAGATGATTTTTAATGAACTACTTGATATAACAGTTAATAATGTTAGGGGATGCTCCTCATTTCTTAAGGTGGTACAGATAAGATTTTGAAAGTATTTGAAAAAAATTAGATGATGGAAAAAAAGGTCACTCAGAAGCAATAAGGAAGGCATCTATGCCTTATGTTCAGTATGATAATATCATTTCTTAACACTTTTCCTGGCAAAAAGAATACTAAATTAGATGGATATGTAATCATACCAACTTTTACCAATATCTCAACTGTCCTCTGCTGAAGACAAAAAACATCAGTGCCCTTACCATCCTCTTGTCTTGCATCACTCCCTTCAATCCTCCATCTTGTCTTCTGTCATCTATGCCTTTTCTTTCTTTGTTTAAATTTTATTTGAGCATATTTGACACATGTTACATTAGTTTCAGGTGTACAACATAGTGACTTGACAAGTCTGTACATTATGCTGTGCTCACCACGAGTGTAACTACCATCTGTCACCATTTCTATTTCAATACCATTGACTGTATTCCCTATGTTGTGCCTTTCATTCCTGTGACTTATTCATTCCATAGCTGCAAGTCTATATCTCCCATATATATGCTGCCTACAAGAAACTCACCTCAGACCTAAAGACACATACAGACTGAAAGTGAAGGGATGGAAAAACATTTGCTATGCAAATAGAAGCAAAAAAAAAAAAAAAGCTAGAGTAGCAATACTTAAATCTTTCTTTTTTATTTATAATTCCTTAACCCATTTTGTCCACCCCCACCCCATATACTTTTTCTTTCACATTGAAAAGTTATTAAAATTTATATTCTGATCTATAAACATTTGAGTATTTGTTGTTTCACCTATAAAGCAATTCTAGAAGTTGAAAAACAACAAACAATATTATTATGAGTATGTGGCTAACGCTTCCTATAAATTGTAGGGTTGCCAGATTTAGCAAATAAAATTACAGGATGCCCAGATGAATTTGAATTTCAAATAAACAACAAATACTTTTTTAGGTATCATACAATAGCTAAAAGCAATATTTGGGACATACTTATACTAAAATATTGTTGTTTATCTGAAATTCAAATTTAACTGGGTATCTTTTTTTATTTGGTAAGTGGTCTACAAGGATTATATCTTTACAGGGATTATATTTTCTTCATGAATCTAATGCTATGACCCTGGACTAATCAAAGAAGAATATTCCTGGATTTAAAGTCAAAGAAGTAATCTTTTTTAAAACACCATCAATTATTTAAATCACAGATTTCTTATTTAAAATCAGCCCAAGTAAACAAATAGATTTGTTCAGGACTCAGCATTATCATATTCTTATTCTCTTTGGTGACTCTGAAATCATGTGATGGGTTTTATGACTCCTCATCTTAAAAATGAAGAGATTAGACTACTTGTGTATTTTTTCACAAATACACTTTTTGTGTTTTTTCACAAATACAACTTTTTTGTGTTTTTTCACAAAAAGTGTTATTTAAATATCTGTTAAAGTGGTGTTTTACACACATTATTTAAAGTCACTCCTCTGCTTGAAACCCTCCTCTGACTTCTGAATTCACTTTATAAAAAGCACAAAATCCATTAAGTGGTCCACAAGACTATGCCTGATTGAGCCCCTTATTTCTTTTTAGTCCTTCTAGTAGCACTATTTTCATTTGATTCATGTTCTTCATATGGTTTTGTTGTTGCTCTTATTGTTCCTGGAAAATCAATCATTCCTCAGCATCATCAGATTGTTCCTCCCACCCAAAATATCACCCTACCCCATTGCTACTTCACCTTTTCTTCATTCCATTAATTCCAATTCATCCTTCATATGTCTGCCCAAATGCTACTACCACAGAGATTCTTTTTACTTGGTGCCACATATATTTATTTATTCATGTGATTATTGATGCTTGTCCTCCCCAGTGGAGAGACTGTAAGCTCTGCCGAGAACCATATCTCCTTGGTTTTCTACCATATGCCCACCTCTTAGCATGGTGTTTGATATGTAGTGAACGTTATATAAATATTTGTTAAATGAATAGATAGATGGATAAGTGAATAAAGAATGGTTACAAGATGAGGATGATATGGTTTTCATCACCATTTTACTAATTATGAAAACTGAGTTTTGGAGAAATTGAATAACTTGTTTACTTAACTAATCATGGGAGTCAGAACTGAAATTCACATCTGTCCATTATCTTTTTTCTGTTACTGCTACTCTCTAAAGTTCCTTCACGTTCCAACAACCATGATTATATGATCTATAATCTTCTTTTTAAGTCTATTGGTGGGGAGCATAATATTAGTTGGTTTTCATGGAAGTGTTTTTTCAGACATTAAGCTATGTGTCTTGGAGGAGTTGTGGAGGAGTGGGATTGGCTTGTGGTTTGAAAGGGAGGGGCAGATTGAGCCACACAGCCACCAGAGACAGCACCTGGAACAGAAGAGTTTTTTGCCCACACACTGAGTATCTGGCTTCCAGATGGATCTTGGGCACACATTTGTTTTTGTAATTTCCCCCTCCTCCTCATCTCTTCATTCGCCACCCTCCTTTCAGAGGAATTTAAGGATGGGCTTTGTGCTGCATTGCCTCTTTGTTTCCTTCTTCAACCCCACCCTCTCTATTTCTTCCACAAACAGTGACCAGCAATGACAGACCTTTTCTGTGCTTTGAATCAAAGCGGAAACAAAATCTAACCGATTCACTCGGCACCCTTCGGCCTAGACACCTGGCTCTTTCTGCAGCTTTGGGGTAGAGCCTGGTCTATGTAGTTAGGACAAGAGTAGCTCAGTTCATCTACTTGGACAAACTAGAAGTTCTGTGTGTTGAACTATGCTGATCTACATTCTATAGTTACTCCACCATTATAGTATCACATGGAGCAGTTTCACTGCCCTAAAAATCCTCCGTGCTTTGCCTTTCCATTCCTCCCTCCCCAGTACCTTTTTCCAAAGGAACTCTTTAGACATTTTCAGAAATTAGTCATTGTCTCATTCCACTCACTAAACTGAGGGTGCAGTCTAGGATGGATGGTCGTGGTAGGGGTCTGTCTTCTATTATTCTTATTCTTCAGGCCTCATACCTGTGCTAGATGAGGATAGTTCTATAAATGAATCCAGGTACATCAGTAAATACATTCCAGGCTCCAGTTCCCATTCCCTTCAACCAGATGCTTTGAAGAATACACCTGCCTTCATCTTTCCACATTTTATGGGGGTGTGGGAGGGATGACTCTGAAAAGGTCAAGGGAAGGTTGCAGCAAAGATGGTTTTTGTTGAACTAATGTCTGGTCTTTGCCTTCACCTTGATTTTTCAGGCTAAAAATACGAGAGCTTAAATTGTGAGTAGAAGAATATGGAATGTGAATTATCATCACCATCTGTTTATAAGTTAATGGAGGGAGGGATCACACCACTGTCTTCCTTTCAGTTTCCCTATTATGGTAGATTGTTATTGTTACAAATACTCAGTGTTTCTCCATGTGAAAGATGACATATTTTTGCCCTGTTGATGTTAGACTTGGTTAGGTTGCTTGCTTTGGCCAGTTAAGTATGAGCAGAAGTGATGTGTGCTACTTCTAAGGAAACATTTTAAGAGCTATAACATGATATTCTTTTTTCTCTCTACTTCAAGACTAGGAATGAGGTGCCTGTGTGGCTCAGTCTGTTAAGTGTCCAACTCTTAGTTTTGGCTGGGTTCATGATCTCAGGGTCATGAGATCAAGCCCTGCGTAGGCCTCCACACTCAGCATGAAGTCTGCTGGAGATTCTCTCCCTCTCCCTTCCCCTTGGCCCCTCCCCCCACAGGCGTGCACATGCTCTCTCATTCTATCTCTCCTCTAAAATAAACAAATAAATAAAATCTTAAAAAAAAAGACTAGGAATATCCCTGAAAAGTATCATTCATTCAGTCTGGGTTGTGGAAAGAAGATAAGGTGAGGCAGAACCATAGGTATTCTACAGTGGATATTGCTTGAACAAGAAATAAATACATGTAATAAGTTAGTGAGATTTGGGTGTTATTTACATCAAAACATAATTCAGTTTATATTCCCTGATTCAACCTCCGTGAATGTGGTTCAAAGTTAGGTAGTTATATCAACCTCCAAGGGAACACACAGCACTCGTAGACACTGAAGCCCCAATTCAAAAAAATACTGAGTGGCCCTGCTATCATATGAATGGCAATATCTGTAGCATTTGAGAGTCCTGAAATTTTTTCTTGTTTTAGAGTTACACATCATGTAATTGGGATGATTTCTAGATACACTATAAGCTCCTGTGCCAATAAATTTCCTTCTTTCATCTGTTCCAACTCATTTGTCGTCTTTACTTTATTAAAGTCTGGCAGCAAGGGAAGGGTCAAGGTATCAAAAACAGGAACCAAAATGTGAGTAGGGACACCATGGATTTACCTTGGGTTGGAATAAGTTGCAAAGTTTTCCAAGAATTCCCTGTGGATAGAGGACAATTACAGAATTAGGTACTAGCCAGACTCTAGAAGTGGGATTTCAGCAGGGACTGGAATACTGAAATGAGGCCAGGAAGAGCAAATAAACAAAGCAAACATGTTTCTGTTACGCTCCCACCACTGGCCTAAATCCAAGGGAGATTCAATGAAATAGAAACATGGCCTCCCAAATTGGAGTTCACAATTTACTGAGGGAGATAAGTAAGCCAAATTGTTAAAAGCATATTATTGAAATATAATACACACACAGAGAACAAGGTGAAGTTTTTCACCTACCGGGTGAAGGTTTTTCACAAACAGTACACTTTGGGTGGCACAGAGCATCATGTTAAGAAACAGAACATCACCCATCCCCCAGAAGCCACCCTCATGATTCATTACAACTTTCTCAAAAGGTTAACCATTATTCTGACTTCTAGTAGCATATATTAGTTCTGCATGGTTTTAAACTATATATAAATAGAATCTAGCTGTATGTGTTCTTTCATGTTTGGTTTCTTTGGTTCAGTGTCATGTTAGTAAAGAGCATTTAAATTGTCCAGTGTAGTGGTACGGTGTTCATTCTCATTGTTGTGTAGTATTTCATTTTGTGAAGATACTGTACTTAGGTATACAGTCTACCAGTCTACTGTTGATGAGTATTTAGTAGTTTTCTGTTTTGGAGTATTACGAATAGTGTGGGTCTGAAAATTCTAGTATATGATTTTGGTTAATATATATGTATTTATGTTGCATGTTGCCTAGGATTGCAATTGCTGGGTCATAGGTATTGGTAGTGGTTATGTGGAGCCCTCCTGTGCTGAGAACTGTAAGGTCACATCTGAGCTTAGAAAAAAATGGTAAGATTATTAATTTCTTCCATAGGCAAAGGGTAGAGATGGTATGCATACCAAGTATTTGGCATCCACAGTATTGGACGACAGTTGAATCAGTTCATCAAACAGGTGACTCCAAGTATAAAGCTAAGGAGCAAGACAGGAAGCAATACTGGAAGTCAGAGAGCAAAAGCCACACACACACAAAACAAAAACAAAAAGAACTGATAAGATAGCACTGGCAGTTCTTTCAAATGCAAATTGTCTTTCTCAGTTGTCCACTTGTTCTTTCTTTTCTTTCAGTTAGTCCAGAAAGCTATATGGTTGTTTTGAGAGACTGATAGTAATGGGGCATGATTAGAGTGTAAGACATTTCTCCAAGTGACATAAGCCTGGTTGACTTGGGGTACAAGATATCAAGGAAGAGACAGGTTATAGAGGACATCTGTGATGAGGACAACCTCTTGGTCCTATGAAAGTGGGCAGTAGGTAGGTATGAGTATGTATTTTTTTTTAAGATTTTATTTATTTACCTTGAAGAGGTGTGTGAGCAGGGGGAGGGTTGGGGGGAGGGAGAAGAAGAGGGAGAGTCTCAAGCAGACTCTGCACTGAGCTCGGAGCCTGGCGAGGCACTTGATCTCATGATCCCAAGATCACGACCTGAGCTGAAACTGAGTCGGACACTTAACCAACTGAGCCACCCTGGTGCCCCACGAGTATATGTCTTAAACTAAAGAGTACTATATTAAAAGTAAAAATTAATACATAATATAAAAATATTAGGGAAAATCAGTGAACCAAAAAGGTTGTTCTTTAAAGTATCAACAAAATGGGCAAATCCTTAGCTAAACTGACCAAGAAAAAAAGAAAAAAAGAAGCAAATTACTAAAATCAGGAATGAAAGAAGGGACATCACTAACAATTTCAAGAAATGAAAAGGATCATAAGGGTATACTATGAATAAATGTTTGCCAACAAATTAGAAAACTTCAATGAAATGGACAATTCTTAGCAGAACATAAATTACCAAAACTAAATCAAGAAGAAATAGAAAATATAAACAGACCTATAAATATTGAAGATATTCATTTAGCAATTTTAAAACTTACCACAAAGAAAAGCCCAGGCCCATGTTCACTTCACTGGTTAATTCTATTAAACATTTAAAAAATGCAAGTCTTCATAACTCTTTGAACAATAAAAGAGGAAAGAACACTTCTTAACTCATTTTATGAAGCCAGTATTACCCTGATAATAAAGCAAACAATAACATCACAAGAAAATAAAACTATAAATAAATATCCCTTGTAAATATGGATTCAAATGTCCCCAACAAAATACTAGCAAACTAAATCTGGCATCTTTCAAAAAGGACTATGCACCATGATTTATTCCAGAAATACAAAAAAAAAATTAATAAAATACATCATGTTAATGGAAAAAGGATGAAAGCCATATAACCAACTCAGTACATACAGAAAAAGCATTTGATAAAATCCAGCACTTTCATTATAAAATCACTTGCTGGTGTGCCTGGGTGGTTCAGTCAGTTAAGCATCTGACGTTGGTTTTGGCTCAGGTCATGATGTCCAGGTCGTGATCTCTGGGTCATGTGATTGAGCTGCACTTTGGGCTCCATACTCAGCACAGAGTCTGCTTGGAGTTTCTTTCTCCCTCTCTGTGCCCCTCCCCCCCTAAAATAAATAAATAAATCTTTAAAATTTTTTTAAAAATATCACTTGCCAAACTAGGGATAGAAGGGAACTCACTCACCATGATAAAGGGCATCTATGAAAGACACACAACTAAGATCAACAAGAAGACAAGAAGTCTGTTCTCACCACTTCTATTCAACACTTTGCTGGAAGTTCTAGTCAGGGTAATCAGGTAAGAAAAAGAAATGAAAGGCATTCAGATTGGAAAGGAAAAAGTAAAACTATTTCTGTAGATTTTATGATTACATAGGAAAAAATCTTAAAGAATTCATTAAAAAAACTATTATAACTAAGAAACGTTCAGCAAGATCACAAGCTACTAGATCATTGTACAAAAATCTATTGTAGTTCCATACAGAAACAACAAACAACCAAAATTGAAATTAAGAAAATAATTCCATCTACAATAGCATCAAAAGGAAGAAAATGCTTAGGAATAAATTTAAGGAAATAACTTAAACACTCATACTCTGAAAACTACAAAACATAGTTGAAGAAAGTTTATAAGATCTAAATAAATGGAAAGCTACCCTATGTTCATTAATTGGTAAGACCTAATATTTTTAAAATGGCAAATACTCCTTAAATCTACAAATTCAGTGTGATGTCTATTAATGTATTTTCAGAAATTGGCAACCTGATCACAATATTTGCAAGGAAATTCAAGGAACCCAGAAAAGCCAAAATAGGAAAAAGAGAGCAAAGTTGAAGGATCACACTTTCTGATTTCAAAACTTTTACATAGCTGCAGGACCCAGAACAGTGTGGTACTGGCATAAGGGTAGATATATAGATCAATGGAATACAATTGAGTGTACAGAAATAAACCCTTCTGTTTATAATCAGTTAATTTTCTTCAAAGGTACCAAGACAATCCATTGAGGGAAAGAATAGTATTTTCAACAATTGGTGCTGGGATAATTAGATTTCCACATGCAAAAGAACAAGTTTAACATAAAAAAAATTTGATTCAAAATGGATCATAGACAAATTTGAGAGTAAAAACTGGGACACTCATGGAGGAAAACATAAAAATAAATCTCTTTGGCCTTGAATTAGGTCTTAAATGACACCAAAAGCATAAGTGACAAAAGAAAAATTAGATTAGACTGAACTTCATCAAAATTAAATTCTTTTGTACTGCAAATGATACTGTTAAGAAAGTGAAAAGACAGCTCACAGAATGGGAGAAAATATTTGCCACTTACGTATCTGATAAAGGACTAATATCCAATTATATAAAGAACTCTTACAATTTAATAATAAGGAGATAAGTAACCCAATTAAAAAATGGGCAATGGATTTGAATAAGCATCTCTCCAAGAAGACATATAATTGGCCAATGAGCACATGAAAAACTGCTCATTAGCTATTAAGGAAAGACAAATTAAAGCCACAGTTAGACCACCTCACACCTACGAGGATAACTACAATCACAAAGACAGATAAGTGTTGATGAGGTGTGTAGGAATTTGAACCCTTATACATTGATAGTGGGAATATAAAATGAGAGAAGCAGTTCCTCCAAATGTTAAACAGAGTTACCAAATGATCCAGCAATTCATCTCCCAAAAGAATTGAAAACATCTGTCCACATGAAAACTTGAATGTTCACAGCAGTGTTATTTGTAATAGCTGAAAAGTAGAAAAAATCCTACTGTTTGTCAACTAATGAATGGATAAATAAAATGTGGTATGTTCATACAATGGAATATCATTTGGCCCTAAAAAAGGAGTAAAGTACTGATATATGCTATAATATGGGTGAACCTTGAAAACATCATGCAATTTGAAAAAAAGCCTGTGACAAAAGAGCACTTATTATATGATTCAGTTTATATGAAATGCCCAGAATAGGCAAGTCTATTGAGACAGAAGATTAGTAGTTGCCTAGGGCTGGGTTTATGGGAAGTGACTGCTAATGGATCAAGCTTTCTTTTTGGGGTGAAGACACCCTAAACTGTTCTAAACTTAGATCATGGTGACATTTGCACAATTTACTGAAAATTCTAAGACCATTGAACTGTACACTTTACATGGATGAAATTTACGGTATAATTCGGTTTCTAAAGTAAAGCAACAGGAGAAAAAAACAAAAATGCAATCACAGGTAAAGGTGGACAGAAGTACAGTTTGTGTTAGAAATTGTTAACCTGGGGTGCCTTCGGCTCAGGTCATGATCTCAGGGTCCTGGGATGGAGTCCCGCATTGGGCTCCCTGCTTGGTGGGGAGTCTGCTTCTCCCTCTCCCTCTGCCCCTCCCCTCAGCTTGTGCTCTCTCTCTCAAATAAATAAAATCTTTAAAAGAAAAATTTTTAACCTCACTTCATAGAGTCACATGGTTTCCAACTGCCAGTACAAAAGTGGAGTCTTTGGTAAGGAGGACAAAACACCTAGAACAAGGTACATAGCTTTTTGCTGAGTGCAAACCTAATCTTTGTACTCAGCTCCAGGATTTCCAGGATTTGAGCAGCAAACTGCTTATTTATGAAAAGCTATTTTTTAAAATTTAATAGTAAAAAAAAAAAGCTTTTCATAAATAAGCAGTTTGCTGTTCAAATGCGCCAAGGCTGCCTCTCCAGATGGTAGGCAGCAGGCTAGGCTGGGCTGATTCTGCAGCCTTCAGGAAAGCCCTTCTCTCTGCCCTTCACCACCTACGACATCTTCCAGGAGCTGCCTGCTGCTCCTGGCCCCACAGCGTGGTCTCTATTTATGTCAGCCAGGCCTCAACCAGCTTCCCAGTCTGGACAGACTGGGTTGCACTTGGATCTTAACTGGAGAGGGGTTGCGGGAAATCAGGAAAAAGCCTTGGTTTCCAGAAAATGCTGAAGTTGAAGGCAGCAGGATGAAAATATCAATGTTTCCATGCTACCCTAAGTAGAAACCTTCTTTCTTCCCCTAACCTACTCCTCTTTCATTTTTCCCCCTTTTCTCTTTCACATTTTGGCCTAAGATACCTTGTTAATTTTTAAAGATTAACAGGCCATTTAGCATGAAAAGAGTGTGGCGCAGGTCACAGATGAATAAATTAATACCAAAACTTCGCACTAAGATGAAAATCAAAGCTGTCTGTTTTATTGCTTAAAGTATCTGTGAGTGCTGGGCAGGAGGAAATTGGTATCTCATTAAAAGAAAATGAGAGAGTGAGGTAGAGAGGAAACTGAAAGCTCGTTAAAACTGGTGGAAAAGCCGTCTTAATTATGCTTTTCCATTTGCTAACAAGAGGACATTTGTTATGAGTTCAGGACACTTTATCCCAAGCAAAACAAACAGAGTTAACGACATTATTTTTGTCTTTTTAGCCAGTGGTGACTTTGGAGTCCTGTTTCAAAATAAAGGTTTCTCTGCGGGAAGTCAATTAGACCAGAGAACACTGGCAAAGGGTCAACTGCTTTCCCTTTCAAAGATTGATTTGAGAGCTGCTACCCAACCTTTCACCTTGCCCCCATGTAAGGGGGAAGGTGGGCAAGGGTTTCTTATTAGTGCAAGAATCTGTGTGTCTGGAGAGGCATTTAAAGGCCATGCTGAGAGTCATTGACTCAGAAACAGTTATAGAAAGTCTACTGCCCTGTAAAGCACCAGTTTCCTCTTTTGGAAAATGGAGATACTAATGACTTCATGGTTGTTTTGTTGATTAAATAAGATGTTATGTGAGAAAACACCTCCATGGAACTTTAATAATAACGGCTACCACTTACTGATGGTTACTGTGAGTCTAATACATTGTCTTACTTAGTTTTTACAATAGTCATATACAGTGCTATAGTCTCCATACTATGAGTGGAAAAAAGTTAGGAACGTTATGTACAATTTTGTACAAGGTCAACAAGTAAGTGAGAGACTGGGATTTGAATCCAAGGCTGTTTTACATAGCAGGTGATGAATAAGATATGGCCTGTGACTTCAAGGCCTATAAGAGGAATAGAAACTCTTCAATAATGAAGCAGGGTATGATTAATGGCCAAAGGTTTTAGTGTGCTAAGGGAATTTAAAGAAAAGAGAGATTATTTCTGGTGGGAGAGTTATGCCAAGAGGCAGGAGCCTAATGTCCAAGAGTGTATACAGAATACTTGGTTCAAATCCTAGATTTCTTTAGTTTCTAAGCTGTGTAACATTGGACATGTTATTATTTTTTTTCTGTCAGCTGCCTTCAGCTGTAACATGAGGATCAAGATGCCACCTCTCTTTTAGGTTGTAAGGGTTGAGAAAAATAATGTCTATTAAACACTTGTCAGTGCCTGGTGAATAGGTTTTTTTAAAAATTAGGGTGTATTTCATGCAAGAGGTAGTAATGATTTTTCTATTGATTATAAATAACATCTTCCCATTTTTTCATATGTCTAGTAATTTTAATTATATAACAATAACTGTGTGTCACATTGTCTAGACTAGAGTCAGTTCTGTTTCCTGAATAAGTTAATTTTGTTCTTAAAGTCAGTTAAATTACAGGTGAGTCACCTTTATTTTCTGGTGCTTGATTTTAGACTTTATAAGGGTTGGTTGCTTTCAGTTTTTCCCTTAGTATTGGAATCAATATTTTAGTGATGGAACATAATCTCCATACTTAAAGTGTGGTCATTCTGTATTTTCAGTGGAAAGTCCAAGCCTCTCTAGCTGGACTCAGACTCTAAACCCTTGGTCTCCCCTGCAGTGTAAAGCCACTGGGATCTCTGTTCAGCTCTATCAGGCTTCCAGCTATTTTCTTCTTTATAGCATTTCCCTAAGCATGCACCATTCAAGAGTCAGTCAAAAATTCGAGGAGAGTTTATCTGTAAATTTGAGGGTTCCTCGCACTATGGCATAATCATTTTTTAGATATCTGTTCTCTGTCTCAGGCCATTAAGATTGTAGCCTTTTGTTTGAGCTCTTTCCCCTTAACACCACATAGATTTGGAATTACTCTCCAAAGAAAAGGTAATCTCACCCCATGTGGTCCCCGTATATCAAGGGTCAAAGCCCTTTGGATTCTAATTACCTTTGGTAACCTTCCAGCGCTTTATAACAGTTGATTTTTACATTTTGTGCAGAGTTTATGATTGTTATTGACAAGGTTAGTCTGACACAACTATTCCACCGTTACTCGAACTCACAACCAGTTCTTATGCTTGACATACCTAGAAAAATGGTATGATCCCAGTGGAGTTTTTAATAAACTCAGTTGGTAAAATAACAATTTTATTTGGAGATACTTCAAACATTTTTTCAAACTTTTATGTCTCTGTTGAAACCCTTTTCTGTCCTTTGAACTTAAATTTGAAATCACTATGGTAGACTTGTACTACCAGTCAAGAGAGAGCAAAATGGCCTAGAATTACTTTCACTGTAAACAACTAAAAAACTGAATAAAATACAGGGAACTAATATTAGACATTGAACAATATGACTGGGATCACTGAAGAAAAGGGAGGAAAAAGGAAGAGATATGCCTTATCTTCACAAAGGTTTTTTTGCCAGCACATAATTCCTGGATTGTAGTGCAGGGATGGAACACAAATAGAGTTCAACAATGTTGTTGAGTTGGAGAGACAGAGAACAGAGTTCAAGAATGTCAGTGAAGCTAGAATTTGAGGGGAGAAGACTCAAGGAGAGGGATCTACTAAGAGAAAAAGTTCTGAAGATCTTCATAGGGATCGCCTTGAGTATTTGGCTAAATACCAACTTTTGCTTGCAGAGATTGAAATGCCACAAGACCAGGAAAGAACAACTTCCCAAGAAAGAAAACGTATCAGATAATTGTAAGACTAACATTCGAGAACTTCCTCAGGTCTGGTCATCATTTGGGTTTCTCCCAACCACTGTGGAAAAGTCTCTTTGAATATACAGAACATTCAGGAGAAATTGCAGAAAAGCAATGTCTTAGTGGGATTAAATTACTCCTTGAATAAAGGCCACTCTAGATATTTCTTAAAAGATAATAAAATCAAACCTTGAAAGTATCAGATTAATTTCTCACAATCCATTTAATTTCTGCTGTATCTGTAATATATCTCTTTTCATCTAAATGTGATTTATTTGTCTTTTCTCTCATTCTTGTCTATCAGGTCTCACCAAAGATTTGTATTTTGTTAATCTGTTTAATAAATGAACTTTAGGTTTTATTTACTTTTTATGGTTAGTTTTCTATTCATTGATTTATGTTCTTTATTAACTTTTTCTCTATATTTGGTTTCATTCTGTCATTCCTTATTGACTTCTTAAGTTGTATGCTAGCATACTACTTTTCAGTATTTTTATTTTCTAATATAAGCATTAACATTACAGCTATAAATTTCCCTCTAAGGACTGTGTTACCTCTACTCCAAAATTTTTTATTGTCATTTCCCTTTACTTCTGCTTATTTTCTAAGTTCTCTCATTATATGTTTGCCAACCTATCTGTTATTTAGAAGGGGGATTTTAATGTTTTTTTTTCTTTATATCACTGATTTTTAACTTCTTTGAATGGTGGTTAAAGAGTAAGGCTTGTATTATACTTATTCTAGGAAATTATTGAGACTTGCTTTTGGGACTAGTATATAGTCGGTTTTTAAAAAATATTCTATGTATGCTTTTAAAAAATGGAAAATCTACTTAGATTTGTATATAAAATCCAACAGTATTAACCTATTAATCTAGTGTGGGTGGATAACAAGCTGAGGACCCATGATTTTAAAACTCAATGGTTTATAATGTTACTTAATTACAAAGCATTGAATTTTAAGTCGTGGTTAATGTTACACGAAGCCAACAAATGTGATCCTTAGCAAACCAGACAGGCAGAAAGGAGGTAAAGAGTCAGGCACCCTGACCTGGTGCTTCCTTAAGATAGGTCAATGAAAGAAGGTTATGATATGGATAGCAATGATAAAGGTGCAGCACATACTCATCTTTAGCACTACCCTGAGGTTTGAATTTCATGCATCATTATAACCAGTGCTTACCTTTTCTTCTTAAAAGAAGATTCCTGTTATACTTCTCCATGCCAGGACTGCCAACAGCTCTCAAGTGGATCTAAAATCCTGATGACAGCAATTAATATATTCCATCACACCCATACCTTACACACAGCTGTTTTTGTCTGAAATCTGCCAAATTCAAGAGTCAGAAAAGTACTCCCGCCTCACCTCCACACCCCTGCCTCATCTTTACTCTCAACCCCCTTCTTTCTTTGGAATAACTTTCACTTAATGATTAGTGACTTTATTCAATCCATCAACACTGGTCAGAATTACATCAGTCTCTTGGGCATTCAACAAAACCTGACCTGATAGAGAACAGCCTACCAAAGGAAATTTACAATCTGAAGAATGGAGAAAGAGACAAAATGGATGGGCCAAAGGACAAAGCCAAGGCTGAGGCTGAGGCACAGGAAAACCTTTGGAAGAAGAAACTTCAGATCAGTTCCAGGTTATTGTCACAGTATGAAATGGAACTTTTAACACCAAAGGATATGTGATTCAGAGCCCATTGTCAAAGAAGAAATAGTGCTTCTTCATTACACAGAGGTCATACTCTTGGTTTTCTTATTTATTCTTTCCTGTTCCTTGATGCTAAAAAGGTTTTCCTCCTACCAGCCAAGGACTCATTTATATGCATTTATACATCTTTCTCTTTAGCATATAAATGTGTGTGTGTGTGTGTGTGTGTGTGTGTGTGTGTGTGTGTGTTTAACCAGGGATTAAATGGCACCTCCAGAGACATGGACTTTGAAGCCTCATTGCATTATGGGAGTAACTAGGAATCTTTTAGCACCCATGGAACTAAGGGCTGGAAAAACAATATGTGATATCTTTCTTAGGTTGGCAACCTTCAGATTTCAGGCAGGTTGAGGAGAGTGAGAGGTCATCATTATTCAACAGATTTCATTCATTCTGCATTCACCTTTTCAAATAGCCTACAGTATAGGGAGCCATAGAGGATGTGAGCAAGAAGAACTTGGGATCCAAGTTCAGTGAGCATTATTAATCTGTGTCTTTGACCACTATTTCTAATAGGTCTGTCACCCAAGAGGATGGAACTGTGTTCATGTTCATCTCTGTTCTTTGGACACTGAAGTGTCCACTATCATGGTTACCCACTTGACTGAAGACATTGTCTCCACTGCCTTCAGAACACCAATGTGTAATCTGGGAACAAGGTGGTAATAAAAAGGCCCAAAATTATCAATTTATCAAATTATATCCATCACATAGCAAAAAAATGAAACCCCCAGGTAATGAGAAGCTGGTCTATTTAGTACCAGAAAAAGTATGTGGTGTGGAGTGCTCGAACAAAGGACAAGCACTGAGAAGTGCTGCAGGTGTAGGAACAGGTGGCTGCTATGAGAGGGCTGTCAGAGACTGTTAGGGCCTAGGCTTGGGGGAGGTTTAAGCTGGGTTTAGGAGGACAGCGTGGAAGGCACACCTTACTAACTTCTTAGAACTTCTCTTCTTAAAATTTGGTCAGTGAAAAGAGCTTTAAAGGACTTTGTTTTCAGTCACAGTGTCTTCATTTAATGGGCTTGTGATACTAAGCAAGGATTTATGTGGAACATCTGTAAACGGGGAAAATTAAAATCCACCCCGCCTACCTCACAGAATTGTCTTGAGCGTTCACTAAGATTAGTAAGTAAAGGGGCTTTGGACATTGAAAATTCATGTACAGGAGGACCATATTTTTGGACCATTTATTGTCTTAGGCTTTGTTTCTTTATAATGAGGTGTCTTTGATAGGGAAATGGTTGTATCTCTTGAGCATTATGGAGTAGGAAATAACCGAAGGAGAGTGTGGACACTTAGTGCAAAGATGCAAGTAGGAAGTGAGGAACAAGGGCTCTGCTGTTTGGTGCCAGTAACTGGAATAATAATTTCTGTTGCCTTCCTTTTGGTAGGAAATTTGTCTAAATGAAGCACACTCAGTGGAGAGAAATAGATCCTGTAATTTATAAAACATGTACTCCTCATCACTGAAGAAAAGAAAGAGACCATTATCCCTCTTGGAAAATGTGTGAAGTTTGAAATATTTCTTTGTTAGAATGACACTCTCCCTACTCAATTCGATTTTGTGTAAACTGTGTCACAGCAGTAAATACTTAAAAAGAGAATTAACACACTAGGTTCCAACTGTATGTATACTTTTGAAATACAAAATAAAGATTTAAATCAAGGACAACAAAATGTTAGGAATTTAGAAAGTTGGTAGGTATGTTCATCTACCAACTGTATACTTGAAAATATTCTGAACATAAAAGTTATCATTACGAATAAAGGAAATAGAACAATTATAGATTTTTATTAACAATTTCACTGAGGAGAAAATTAAAAGTAAAAATGATTAATCCAAAAGAAAGTAAGAAAAAAAAAGAAAAACACAGAAGTTATGGAACTAGCAGAAAACAAACTGTAAGATATAGATCAAAGCCCAAGTACCTCAGTAATCGCATCAATTGCAAATAAGCCAGATATTCCTTAATAAAATGTTATGATTATCAGACAAGTTAAAAATGAACTGTATGTTCTTTATAAAAATACGTTTAAAATGATAGTACTGAAGGATTAAAAGTAAAAGAATGGAAAATACATGTAAATACCAACCAAAAGAAAGATTGCAAAATTATTATAACAGACAAGTATATTCTATTTGTAGAGTAAGAATATTAGAAATAAAGAGGCACATTTCATAATGACTACAAGGATCAATTCATCAGAAATACTCTACACACACACATAAATTTTCCATCCATGTATACAGTATGCATTATAATGTATATGTAAACATATATATATAGCGTAACAACCATAGCTTCAAAAAATAGAAAGCAAATGTTGAAAAAAATAAAAGAAATAGTAAAACCCACAATCAAGTGAGAGATTTGTTTATATTGTTTTTATTAAGGTGTAATTAGCATCCAGTGAACTGCACAGACCTTAAATCATGAGTATATGTGTTTATAAACACATATACCCATGTAACCCACTACCCTATCAAAAGGTGGAATATTTCACTCACCATAGAAAGTTCCTTCCTGTCTCACTCTGTTAACGCTGCCTTTCTAGAGGCAACCACTGTTCTGAGTTCTTTCACAATGTATTAGCTTCACCTTCTAGTTTCATATAAGTGGAATTACACACTATGTACTCTTTGGCTTCTTCAGCGTAATAGTGTTGAGATTAAGCCATTTTGTTGTATATACCAGTCCTTTGTTTTTTATTGCTGGGTGTTCCACTGAATGACTATACCACAGTTTGCTTATACATTCTCCCCTTGAGGGACATTTGCACTGTTTTCAGTTGGCTATTACAAATAAAGCTGCTGTGACTTTCTCACGCAAGACTTTTTGTGGTCATGTGTTTTCATTTCATTTGGATAAATACCGAGAAGCGGAATTGGTGGGTTGCAGGGTAGGTATAAGCTTAGCTGTATAGAAACTGCCCAATCTTTTCCAAATTGATTGTACCATTGCCTTTGGCAATGTATAAGAGTTCTTTATCTATACACTATCCAGTTTGGTATTGCCCGTCTTTTTTCATTTTAGCTATTGTAGGGCTAATATCTCACTTTGATTTTAAATTGCATTTCCCTGCTGACTAATGACAATGAGCACCTTTTTACATGTTAATTGGCCATTTCTATATCTCCCTTTGTGAAGTGCTTATTCAGTTCTTTTTACCCATTTTAATGGTGTTGTCCTTTTATTATTGAAAAAACCTTTTAAATATTTATGCATTAAAAATATCTCCTGGTTTGTGGCTTGCCTATTGTTTTTCTTAATGGTGAATTTTGACGAGCAAAAGTTTTTAATTTTGAAGGGGCCCAATTTATTAATTTTGTTTCTTGTATGGATAGTGCTTTCTAAGACCAATCTAAGAATGTTTTGCTAAGACAAAGGTCTTGAAAATATTCTCTAATATTTTCTTCTAGAAGCTTTACAATTACAGTTTTTTATCTTTAGGGCTATGATATAGTTTGAATTAATTTTTGTGTGGCATAAAACAGGGCATGAGTTTCTTTTTTATATGAATAGTCAATTAAACGCCTTTCCTATCCACACAGAATTGCTTGTTGACAAAATCATAGGCCATATAATTGTAAATATCTGTCTGGGCTCTCCATTCTCTTTCACTGACCTATTTATCTATCCTTGCATTATTAATAATTATTGTACTTTTACAAAAAGACTTAAAAACAGGTAGTGTAGGTCCTCTAGCTTTGTTCTTGTTTTGCAGGTTATTTTGTCTAGTCTAGGTAATTTGGTTACGTATAAATTTTGGAATTAGCTTGGACATTTCTACAGAAAAAAAAAGTCAAGATTTTTACTGGAATTGGTTGAATCTGTGGTTCTTTAGGGGAGAACAGAAATCTTAATAATATTTAACCTTGCAATACATGAACATACATGTTGCCATGTAGATTTGAGTCACCATTTAATATCATTTGCTTCTCCTCAAAGAACTTTCTGTAGTATTTAGTATAGTGTAGGCCTGTTGGCCACAAATTCTATTAGCATTTGCTTATCTGAATATGTCTTCATTCTACCTTCGTTTTTGAAGAATATTTTCATGTAATTATAGATTTCTGGGTTTTTAACCACTTTAAAGATATCTTCCCATTGCCTTTGGCTGTTAGTGTTTCTTTTAAGAATTTAGCAGTCATTCTTATTATTGTTCTCCTGTTTCTAAAGTGTCCTTGCGGGGGGTGGGGGGGGTGGGGGGGGTGTTAGGGAAATGCTTTTAACATTTTCCTGTTGGTTTTTAGCAGTTTGATTTGATGTACCTAGGTGTGGTTTTCCTTGCATTTTTGCTGCTTGGGGATTATTAGATTTCTGGGCTTATAGTTCTCATGAAATTAAAAAACATCAAGCCATTATTTCCTTCAATATTTTTTTCACCCCAAACTCTCCTTTCCTTCTGTTTTCACCAAAATGGCTGTAGTTTTCAGATGTGAAATAACTGAAAATCTCTTACTGATGGCAAGAATGTAAATTTGCACAACCACATAGAAAAACTGGGTTTCATTATCTATTACAGCTGATACACATACCTTCTTACATAACAATTACATTCGTAGGTATATACCCAATAATGTATCCATATATGCACCAAAAGACATATGCAAGAATGTAAAAACCCAATTTTAGAAATAAATGTGGTTTAATCAATTATTATATACCATCATTATTATTACCTCTAGTAAATGAAAATAAACTATTTATGTAATAACATGGGCAGAGATCACATGATGTCAAAGAAACCGAAGAGAAAATATTTCATGCAGCATGAATTAATTTATATAAAATTTTAAAATAGACAAAACTAGCCTATGTTATTAGATATTAGGATAGTAGTTATCGTTGGAGGAGGAGGACAATGACAGACCTTTCTGGGTATGCTTACTTTGTGAAAATTCCTTGGGCTATACTTGTTTCTGTATATTCCTGTATGTGTCTGTATATAAGTTGCAGTGCACTTTTCTACATGTACATTTTAGATCAATGAAAAGGTCAAAAAAGAAAAAAAATTTAAAAATTAAAATTAAGAGGTTAAAGAACAAATGGTTCATTTTTACTGTACTTCGCTAGTAAACCAATATACCTTTGGAAACAAAAATTGTAAAAATCAAAACAGAAAATCAAAAACAAAAAATTATAATTAAATAATTATAATGCATAGTTCTGGTTGTTTTTTCCCACAAGTTTTCCTTCCTTGAGGTTTTTTTTTTTTTTGTAATGTGGAAAAAAATAAACAGTATTTGATTCATTTAGGCACCAAATTCTAAGTAAGACTCAATAAAATTTGATCAACTTTACACTTTCATATCCACAAATTCTGTGCTGGACTTCTCCCACTCTCCAAGTCCAGAATATTTTCTTTATTTTTTGAACAAAGATGTAAGTGGAATTTTTTTTTTAATGCTGAAAAAAGATGCAAGCAGAAGCTCTTCAGATGGATGGAATGCAGAAGCAAAGTTCTTTCCCTCCTTCCTTCCCCCTCTTCTCTCTACCCCAAACATGTTTTTAGAAGGGTCAGTGGGGAATTTGGTGCTGACTATGGAGAGAGAATATGAAGGAAATGGAGGGAAAAGAAGTTTTGTGTTTGATGAATCAAGTAAAAGGAGAGTGGAGAACTTTGAAGAGAATGGGAATAAGAAACCATTGCTTCTTACCTTCTGAGCAGAGAAGGAAACTAAGAAAAAGAACACTCTAACACTGTCTCTCACTGGGAGTTTCTCCTTGATAGCTGAGAAAGAGGAAAATGGACAGAGAGAGAAAGCACGAACACTAAGGAATCCCAAGACTACTCAAGAAATGGTACCAATGAGCCACAGCTTACTAGTGAGCCAAAAGCTAAATGCTTTGGGGTATTAAAAGGACTTTTGATCCAAATTCACCCCAAGCTAATCTAAAGTCCCTAAGATATAACACATCACAGAAGAACTGAGACAAATATTCAAGTCTGTTGTGAGAGGTTTAGAATGCCAATTATTATTCCCTCAGCCTCTGAAGTCAATTGATAGTAAATACAGAACAAATGAGGATCAAAGTGTCAGCTCGAAAATGGTGGTAAGTTCCCAATAACTTCCCATAGGGTCCCAGGTAACCCTAACTTGGTAAACAAAGATGGGACCTTAGGATCAAGTAGCTTCCTGCTACTTCCCCAGTTGAGACACTGGACTATTTTTGGGGAGTGCAAGTTCTGCAAAATGGACTCTGAGTTCATTTATGGAGGAAGATTGCAACCCACTCACAAGATTACAAACCACCCAACGATGACAAACCCAATCACAAGAAGAATGCAGAATGTGAGAGAGCTTCTGGCCTCCAGGCAAATGTCTAATGGTTGCTTAAAAAAGGTGGCAGGAAGCAGAAGAGAGCCCATTGCCCTTCTTGTCTGTTGAGTTCCCTGTGAAACACACACTGAGATGGTATTCAGGGTAAAGAAGGTTTAAGGGAAAGTAAAACTTATGAAAATAAAAAGAAAGGAGGGATGATTGCGTGAGGGAATGGTCCAACCACAATGCAAACCTGACAAAATTTTCTGTCAGTCCAACAGAGAGAAAAAGAGCAAAGTAGAGCAAAGCTTGACCATTAGAGATGTGCAGCTTTGGGCAGAAATGGCTAGGCCCTGGTACTGTCAACTTGTTCAGTCATTGGCTGGGTGCCACCCCACAAACACCATCAAAACCGAGGCAGCTCCTAAAGAAGATACAAGCTGGGAGTGATCAATTACCATACTCCTGGGAGCTGTGTGGTGCTTCCCAGAAGAGGATCTGAGCAGCTCATCTTCCCTTCTGCTGCAGTGCACACCCTGTGCCATGCAGATCTACCGTTCCATCCAGGGCTGTGAGGGGAACTTAGAAGAGGGAGGTCAGCGGAACAAACCAAAGCTCCCATTGCTTCACTTAGTCTTGGGACTGCAAATGACACTCACTGTCTCCCTATTCCTCTATTCATTCAAATCCCCCTTGCTCTCACCTGCCACCTCTGTTTAAGTGGTGGTGTGACCAGATTCTTCATTTCTGAGGAGTCTGAGCCCCTGGTAACCATATCCTGCTCAGACTGCATTATTGCACTAGTCTAATCACAGTTACAAATGAGCATAGGGGTACTAAAGGGCAGCCACCTACATCATCTGAGCTTCCCACGCATGTCATTCCTTTTTGTTCTCACTATGTAATAACAGTCCTACTCCTCCTACTGATTAGGGCCAAATCCCTGGCAAGACAGTGGCTCTTCTTCTTGCCTCCTTGTCCCTGAACACAAGCATCCCAGAGTATCCAGGTAGAAGCTATAGTTTGCAATTTCTTTGAGTACTAGGACATTAGACCCTGCAGAACCCAGAGCTGCAGGGATGGGAAGCACAAAGTAGTTTATTGGGGGATGATAGGTGGAGGGGCCCTTGGTTCATGAAATCATGTGTACTTCTGCTGTGGGCAGACCACCATATAAAAGACTCTGATGCTGTGCCTATTCTGCATACTGAAGGGTAGTATTCCATCCATTCAGGTTATTATCTCTGACCTTGCCCATCAGCAACATCTTTAGAAGGCCATTCCACCGCTGTCGCATTGGCAGTTTCTAGGTGGTGCAGTATATGGAAGAGACCAGTGGAACTATGGTCACAGACCCATATCAACCCGTTTAGTGGAAAGCATTCCCTGATCAGATGCTCCGTGCTGTGGGATTCCATGCCTATGGACCAGGTACAGTACAAGTCCCACATATTGCTATTGGTTGAGTCAGCCAAACTCATACCTGGGATAGGTGTGTATTCCTGCTGGCCCATTTAGGACAGAAGGGACCTGATTTTTCTTTGCTGAATTTGACAATCTGACCCTGACCTACTACTTGAAACTTTGTACTATTTTGGTGCCAACTTGCCTCCAAGCAGTTGTTTGTTTTCTTTGAGGAATAATGACAGTCTGAGGTCTCAATATTGGTTTTTCTTGCTGGCAAGGTGGAAATTTAGAGGCAGATGTAACTAAACGTGCCTCAGTAAGTGGTCGTTCATGTTGATTTGTACATTGTCTTCATCTTTGCCACCATGGCCGTTTGGTTTGTGGGCTCATCGTACCAGCGCCAGGGTGGCTGTCGACAAAATCAGCAGGCCAAAGCTACTTGTCTACATTTGGAGACTCTTCCACTCTGTATGCTTTCTGGTGGGTGTTGACACATGTCAGAGTGACCTTTATGCCATGTCCACTCTTTCATGGACATCCATGTGCCTCCACCTCAAGCTTCCCGGTTTTGGTTTTCCATTCTTTCTCTTTTCAGGCCTCTGAACAGCTGATCAGGCCAGTCACTACTGCTGCTTAGTTTATACACAGGGGCACTTTCCCTTCCACCAAAGCAGATGACAGCTGCATCATCTAAAGACAGTCTGTTGAGCAGCTTTCCTTGCCACTGTCTCTCAATCTCTCTGCCCCATGTGAAGCTGTAGTGCAGCTGTCATCCAATTTTGTCTTTCAACCACATATCAAGTCATCCACTCATTAGCCAAGTTCAGGCTTTTCCCTCGTCCTCCTTCAGCCATACATGGCAGCTGAGAGGGTACTGGTGCATTTTACCCATAGTGTGTAAAATGGGGGTTTGGCCTTCTTGCTCATGCAAGTTGCTGCGTCCTCTAGTCATACCTATGCTCAGTCTAGGATTTATCATTTCTGTCTTACAGTAGATTGCTGCTGGGCCTGCCTAATTTCTCTTCATGGAATCTGACAACCTTGATCTGACTTCCAATTTGAAATAGTCCATTATCTATGTGTTTATAGCTGCACTTTTCTGGTTTTTCTTTGGCCTTTTGGCTTGTTTTTCTCTGGCTCATTTGTTGCCACTTGTTTCTCTTCCCACACCTTAAATGCTTTTGCTTCACAGGTATCTACCCTTGGCCCACTGGTCCCCTTATTTCTCATATCTGTTCTTACAGTTTCTCAGGGCTGGGGTGATGCACAAAACATGAGATTGGAATAAAAATGGAATTTAAACTAAAGCTATACTATTTACTAGCTGTTGACTTTATGTAGGAGGTTGAACCTCTGAACCTTAATATAACTTATGTTATTAGTAAGGATCAAATGGGACAATATTTGCCAAGTGCTTAGCATGAGATTTGCCCCCAGATAAGTACTCTTTGATGGCAGCTATCTCTTAGAGCTATTGAACTGCTAACATGTCTATAATCATAGCCTAGACCTCTGTTTTAAGCCTTAATTTCTTATCAGCGATTGCCTGTATCCACCTGGATGTCTGAATGTCCCACAGGCAGTCAGTCTCGATGTATGTATGTATGTATGTATGTATGTTCAAACTCTTCATCTTTCTACCTAAATATGCTCTTTTTTGGTGGTTCTATCATTCAATCAAAGTTGAAGCTAGATGGAAATCTTACCTCTATTTTCTCCATCACCCCAATCTAATCAATTATTTTTACCTTCTAAATATTTATCAATCTATCTTACCTTTTCCGGGGAAGGGAAGTAGTGGTGCAGGTAGAGTTCTGAACTTGCCAACCAAAGGAAATTAGGAAATTTAGACTCTCCTTTAAAAATAAAACATTTTTCTGGGTAACTCAGCTTGTTCAGCAGCAAATGGTGTTTTCTCCCCTCTCCCCCTACCCCACTTCTGCTGGTCATCTCACACACACACACACACACACACACACACACACACACACACGAAGGCTTATGTGTTTTCACAGAGCTGGGATGGTCTCATGTCTTTATCTAAGTTCTTCTGTGTGTTCTTCTCTAGTCTCTAAAGTTAGTTGGCTGACATTATCTTGACCTTGGGCCTCAGATGCTGGTATTTTCTGTAGTACAACTGGTTAAATCCAACTTTTATAAAGCATGATGCTGAGCCCCACAGTCCCTACCACAGTCTTGAGCAATAAGGTTCCTGCCACGGTGGCCCACTCCCTCATTCCATCCTCAGCCTCTTCTGATTTTGGGGTACCATGAGAGGCCTAAAAATTACAGCTGACTTGTTTGCACCATGCTTAATTCTGCAGGGCCCTCTGAAGCTGTCCTCCGGCTCACCCACCTGGACATCTCTATCTCACATTTCTAAGCCACTATCTAGGCACCACCCGTTTTCTCTGTGTTGTTATGCTAAACTCAGCCCTTTGCCACAGAATTTACAAAAATATTCTCTGCCTGTGCTCTGAGAAATATAAAACTAAGCCCTCCTCCCACTGTCAACCTCTGAAACTTCTTCACAAATTTATTTGGTTGTTTTCCCCACAATGTCCTCCCTTAAGATTTAGCTAAGCAGGAGCAGGTAAACAAGTGAGAACTCTCTCTAACTCTTGTTTCTCCCCCTACTGTCTCCTGCCAGGCTTTATTGGAAAAATTTTTCCTTTCTTCTCTATAGGATTGATAATGGCAAAAGTCAGCATTTCAACCTCTAAGATTTGTTTCCAAACTATATATGTAACTTTTGGAATGAAGAACCTCTTTTTTCCTCAAAGTCTGACTTTCAAGATTGTTTACTCCCCATAGACAAGAGAAGAATCAGCTTTGAGATTGGGAGCAGAAAGATGACCTATTCCTGTTTTCTTCTCTGCTTTAACAATCTGCTTCTGGCTGGAAAAGGAATTAATCATGTGCAATACGATGGAAAAGATAAAAATAACATTAATAATTGCGATATTATGATTTATACGAAAGACACATTTAGTCATTCAGACGACCCAAATATATTTCTCTACAGTTAATCCACAGTTCTTTGCATACAGCTCCCAAAACCCTCGGAATTTCCTAGATTTAGAGAGTGATAATGGTGTCTTTTGTTGTGTTAATGAGGTGACATGGAAACTTCTGATCTGTAGGTCAGTCAGGAGCACAGGTAACCTGGGCTTATGATTGGCATCCTGAGTTGGAGGACACCCTGCTGGTGTCTGAGAATTGCTTGTCGGTGTGGAGGGAGCCCCCCCAAGTTGGAAATTGAGTATCAGAACACCAAAATAATAATATTCCCCACTTTGCCAGATATTTTTAATTTTTCTTCGTCCTTCTCTGCCCTGTACCATGCCCCAGAAGACTTAACTTTATATACTGCCTTGAGCTCCACTGCCTTTTTTCTTTAGGTGGTGAGTTAGTCAGTGGGACGCACAGGTAAGAAATTAGAGGTTGGAAGTGAGTAAGTCTGGGCTTTTATTCTCCCAGCTTCCCAACTACCTCTATCAAAGGCCACAGCTCCTGTCCAACAGCCTGCTTACACAGTCACAGCACGCTCTTACCATTCTAGTAACTTCTCCCTCCCTTTGTATCTTCAGATCTAGGGATGATAACATCTCCGATCTCCTGCTACTCTCTAGTGATATACCAACACTTGTTTGTGTCCCTTAACTTTTTATAAACAATCCTTTAATTAAACTCTCCTCAATTGTCCCCTAAGTATGATTAACTTCCCTTGGGACCATTACTGATAAATCCATTGTATCTGTATGATTTTATCTTCATGACTTATTTTTTTCAATTAGATTAGAACTTAAAGGCAGGGATTCTAATTCTTAAAATTCTCTTTTATCTCTTCTCTCTATTACCAAGCACAATAATACTCTGCTTACAAGGGTGAGCACTAAATGCTTTCTGAAAGTCTTCATTTAATCATTTAGCTGCTATGGACTCTACACTATTTTAGTCACTGTGGATTCCATGGTGAATAAGATGGCATAGTCCTTGTCCTTATGGAGTTTATCCATTCCTGACTGTGTTTCCCCCACTGTAGTTTGCAATTTTTGATGGACATCGTGTGCACTAGTTATTGACCATCCTGGTCACATCCCTTTTAAATAAATCTGTCCTACCCACATCCCAGGTGGCTATGACAAGGTGGAGCCATGTGTAAGACAAAATTTGAGGACCCAGGAACAATGAATAAGCCACGAAAGCTTGTTAGTATAATGAGAGGTCAGAATATAGAAAGTGTAATGGGTTTAGCAAGAAATATGGACGCCATTATAAATTGAGAGAACAGTTTGCCTTAGTTCTGATTAGATTTTCCATGAAGCTTTACTCTATGGTAGTTCTTAGCTTCTTGGGAGTTCCACATTGAAGCTTTCCCAGAAAACCTCCCTTGCTTGGAACAATTTTAACAGCTCCTAGTTCTTCATGGCCAGATGTGTCTGAGGAAGCATATTCCCATGGAAAGGAGGGAGATGAAAGTAAAAATGCTCAATAGACTGAGTGTGGTATTGCTGCTGCTAATGGCATCACTAAGCATATGGGGGTGTAGGCTGAACCAACGAGGGGGCTGTTTTACTTTCCTTACTATGTCCAGTAAAGACTGCATTGCTTCTCAAGCTGGGCTTTTAGGCAATCCTCCTTCATGAATCATGGCCCTACAGCTTGTTTTTCTTTCCTTGACCCTCATATTTCACATCCCCCTCTCATCAATAATTTTTTTCCCCTGCATGATGAAAAACTGCCAGATGAATCCCTTGCTTTGCTTGATCCCTGGATCATTTGTACACCTGCTGTTCCTGCTGGTACTTGCCACTGGGATTCCACTCTCTAAGAGGACTGCCAAGGTACATTTGTCATACCATGGCTCATTATCACACGAACTAAAGGCAGGTCCGTGTCTTAAAACATAACTATTGAAACTGATTTTAAGAGTGCTACAAAGCTAGAAAACATCTATGGAATCTCTCCCCAACATTTCATTATTTTAAAAAAAAATTCTGGGGCACCTGGGTAATGCAGTTGGTTAGCTCCCAACTGTTGGTTTAGGCTGAGGTCATGATCTTAGGATCCTGAGATGGAGTTTCCCCCTCCCCCCATTCTCAGTACTGGCTGTTATATGCAAGTAATGAATTGTTGAACACTACATCAAAAACTAATGATGTACTATATGTTGGTTAACTGAACATATAAATAAATAAATAAATAAATAAATAAATAAATAAATAAATAAGCACCAGGAAAAAAAAAGACTCTCTCCCCCTCTGCCCTTACCCCCACTCCAGGGCATGCATGCTTGCTTGCTCTCTCCCTAAAATAAATTTTTAAAAACCTAATTTTTAAAAAAATTCTGTAGTGATCTACTGGTTGCCTTTTCTCCACAATTCTCCAGTCTCATTGCTGAGAACTCATTTTTGCAGTCTGTCCGGCCCCATTCTTTGACACCAACCCTATCAAAGGTAGGGAGAGAGTAGTGAGGTCAGGAAATTTGGCAGCATGTAAACCTTGCATTTCCTGCTCTGACCTTACAGTTTAGTTTTAGCAACTCAGCTTCCGCTTTACTTTGAGACCCACCTGATCCAGGGGCAGGTAGGTAAGCATAGGAGTCACTTCTGGCTTTGCTGCCATGTGCCTTTGGGGATGTTTGAGAGGCTTGTTTAGTCCCTTTGTATTTTTTACAGTGCTTTTGTACTCATTTCTCATTTGACTCTCAGAATAGTCTCATTGAAATCAACCTATTTTACATTTGAAATCCATTTTTAATGGAGCCAGAACTGGAATAAAGCCCTTGTCACTCCAGAATCATGCTTTTTTATTTTAAAGCAAAATTTATTTTCTTCCTTAACATAAACCTGTTCTGGAACATAAGGAAATAGGATTAATAAAAAGGAGTTCTAAATCACCTCTACTCTCACTATCCCAATGATAACCATTGCTAATATTTGGGAATTTTTAATCTATGTATATCATTTTTTAAGTTGTTGAAGTCATTCTATGTATAAAACTTAGTAACCTGAAATTTTGCATCCAATGAATTTGGAATTTTTGGTTTTGTTTTTTTACATTTTCACATGTTGATTTGGGTCCTCATATTAAATTGGTCCTGAGACTAAGCTATATATCTCAAATCACTTTAATGCAAGAAAAAAAAAAAAGCAATAGATTCTCCCAGGTGTAATAGAGACTGTCCTATATCTCTATAACTCTATCAGAAAACATCAAGACAAGACATTCCTGAGTCATGTTCATTGGGATGGGCGTTACATAGACCAAAGGGAAGTTTGTACATAGGCAGACAATAAATATAATACAGAAAATGTCTAATTCCCTCCTTAAACTGTGTAAAATTTGAATACCTCTTTCACAGTAGCCAGTGCAGAAAAAAATCTGTGATATAATCTAAATGGCTACTCTGAGACAGTGTATAGTATGGTACATGAAGCAACTAAATAAAGCAAAGCATTCCTTTTCAGCAAGCATGCTCGTGATAGGGAAAACTATGCCTGAGAACAGGAGCAGAGTTCTGTTCAATCAGCTTCACCTATGTGCAACGCCAACCTAAAAGTTAGGTAAGACTTAATTGAAAAGGTCCTTGAACCTTCTCCGCAATCCCAAACCTAGGCATCACCACAATCTTAGTCTCTGAATTCCCACTGATCACCATTTTTTGGGTTAAGATATTACAGAATTTTGTGATACTGCAGATGTATCATGTCAGCCAATCATTACTTACTTTGAGCTACCAGCTTGGATGAATGCCTGATACATAATGAAGATCGGACTCGTCACAGCAGGGCGGGTCATTTAGCAACAAGACCAGGACCTGGGCACCTGGAAGCGGGAGAAATGAGGGAAGGGAATAGAGTGTGGGTACTGCAGGGAGGCTCTGCTGGAAGCCATGACAGCACGTACACACTGAGTACCCAGGAGTGCTAGAGGAGCAAGGAGGAGCACCATGAGAGAGGAATGACACTGAGAACAACAACCTTCACCATTGTGAATCCTGAAAAATAAAGATACAGTTCACAGACCTGTAAAGAGCCAAGCTGTTTCATGCTTAGAAAAATTAATTAGGTAAGTATGTATTCTCGACATCATAACAGTTCCATCTGTGGATGAAACAGAAAGCTTTCCTTGGGAGAAGCAGTAAGGTTCAGCCATGGCCTGGAGCCCAGACCACTGGGCAGAGGCCCTTCCTGTTGGGAGAAAGAGTCACATTCTCCTGCTATTTGTGACAGCCTCAGGACCCACAGGCTGCCTGCAATGTGCAGACTGCATAATTCAGCATGAAGGTTGCCAACAATTTTTGGCCTCAGCTTATTAACCGGTTTTCATCTAGCAACAATTTCACATTTTTCCGGGGCACTTCATGTTTTAATGAAGAAAAATTAGGCGACCGTCAGTCAACTTGGCAAAGGAGATGGTGGGTGATAGTGGTCCAGAATAATACTTTCAAGGCTTACTATCACCATTAAAAATCCCAGAGCAGCCATCAGCAGTTCATTCTCATGTGGTTTGAAAGAGAAGAACGTTCTGTCCTCAAGATATGACAGTTGTTCGTACTCATCAAGTCGTGAAGCTATGTAACCATTTGTGAATTTAGAAGCAAGGCTTCTGATGGTGACAAAGGGAGCAATATTACCCACACAGTGAATTGGGGCCAAACACCAGGGTGCAATCCCCACTTCTGTGCCACACGGCTTCCACTACAGTCTTTCACAGGGTACATAAATACCGGGTAGAACTGGCCATGTAATCAAGTACATGAATAAACTGTAAATTGACACAACATATCTCATTGCATCCTTGACAAAACCATAACGTTCTTACCACAGATACTGCTACCCAAAAGCCTCTTACCCACCACACTCCTAAGAGCAAATGTGTACCAGCCTTTTGGAAAGTGGCCTCCCAGCCACACGCAGGGATTTATTCATTATCCTAGCAGAAGCTTCCATTGGACAGCAGAATTTTTAGAGCCTGAAAAAAAAAATGTGGCTGCTCCAATATGGTAATGGACCTTCCAGCCTGAAGCAATGACCATGACAGGGTGTACCCAGGTCTGGGATATGGGCTAAAGGAAACGTCCAATGGTCTTTCACCTTTTATTCCTCAAGGCTACAATGAGGACACGGTTCCCCACCCTCCCCATTTGATTCACCAGATGTACAATGGATGTACAGGCTGGTTCCCAGCTCAAGTGAAAATGGGGGGCCACCACAAAGGATGGCACAGCTATTATTCCATTACACACATCTACCGGAAATGGACCTTTTGGCACTTGGCACTTCTCGCTCTCTACATTCAGTGTGGGTAATTCCAACTCAGACCTCTTTGCCATACATTTTGGTCCATTCACTTGTCAGTTTTATTTTAAAGAAAGGCTTTTAGGATTCTTTTACAGTTCTGTGTTTATAATGTAGTGTTGTCAACTGCTTTGAAAAGGTGTATGCAGTTTTTTTGACATGTGTGATAAAGCACGCAATAATGCTTTAATAATAAAGACTGTGCAGCTATCAAGCCCTATAATTTCAGTAGATAGCATAGTCTTGAACCGTATAGTAGGCATTTAGAAAATTACATAATGAATGTGTGGTTAACATGACATAGAAATACGGTTGTTGAATTAAAATTAGCTTGAGTGTATAAAAGGCTGTGCTACTGTGATAGTTATTGTCAGAAAGCAAGTATTTCTGGTTCTCCTTTTGAGCACACAGAAAATTTTGAGTAAAATTTGAGTCGAATAATGCTATTTCTGGGGAGGATTTTTAACAACTGAGTGCAATATGTCACCTCTATCTTTCCTTCCCTCGTGGGTGAAAAGCAATGCTGCGGATAGCCATTGCTCCATCATTCTTGTCCCGGAGTTAGGATGATACAAAGGACGCTTTGTTGTTTTAGGTCATTTGGATTTTGGAATTGTTATTGCAGCATAATTTAGCTTGTCTTGACTGACATAACTACTTAAATTCTATTTTGCAGGCATGAGTATAAAACAGGTAGGAGAAAGAGGGAGACCTTCTCAGTTTGGGACTTTGTTGGAATGTTAAGACGGTGTATTTTCAAGAAGTAACACATGGTGGTCTGCCCACCCCCTCATCGGCTTAACAGCCAACCCAGAGAATCACTTAATCTCAGGTGGCTGTGATAATCACAGAGGGGATGAGTGACTTAACAGGACTTACTGTTGCCTGCAGTCATTGTTTTGGTCTGATATTAGGTAGCTAGCTACCTGTGTGTGGAGGAAAAATGACAATATGTTGGATTGTACTAAATGTTGGATCACGCAAAATATATTTTATTATGAGAAAAGCACTATCATCTATAGCACCAAAAATACTGACTGGGCATTATGTAAAAGACAATGAAGTGATCTTAATTATTTTGTGGAAAATGGTTAATACTAATTTTAAAGGCTAATATAGCACAGAAGAGTACAAAGAAAAAAATAACAATTACTCAAAACCTACCACCCAGAAATAACCTTGCTTACATTTCAGTGGACATCCCTCCACGCATCTCGCTGTGCATATATACAACTGTGCACACATGTTTTACATAAATGGAAATATGCTATTAAAGTCACATTTATTTAATTGAATCTAATATGCATAGTTCTAAGAACTGAGATGCATGTATAAGCAACCCCTGTCCTGAACCTTATTGTCTAGGTGTAAAGATAGATATTCAACAAGAATTTCAAGAGAAGTTAGTGTTGTAATATGGAAACTCCAGGAAGGTATGAATATTGCAAGGAATTTTACTTAATCTAAGGAGTAAGGGATGACTTTCTGAGGAAGTGGGTTTTTTATAATTTTTTTCCTCTACAGCATGTCAAAATAACTACAACATAAATTTCAGTGGTGACACAATATTTCATTGTATGAAATTATGTATGTATGTATGTATGTATGTATGATTATAACTTATTTGCAAGTTCTAGTTAATAGGTATTGTTTGTCCCCCTTCTAAAATTTCTTATATAGAGAGCTATAATGGAAGTTTTTTTGTGTAAATTTCTTTGCTCTTACATTTCTCTAGGATGAAGACAGAGAAATGAGATCATTGGATCAAAAGTTACGCAGATTTTATATTTATGTTTTATGTGCATATATATGCGCACATTATATATTTCTAAATTATATATGTGTATATATGCACATAAATATGTATATACATTATAGACATCAAATATAGATATTGCTATATTGCATACAGAAATGTACTGAGTTATATTCTCACTAGCAATGCTTAGGAGTGACAATTCCCCCAATCCTGGAAAACTCAGGAAATGTACACCTTTAAATCATTTTGTAAATTTTTACATCATAGGTGAGGAAACCTTCATTTTGTTTGCTTTTTGTTAATCGCCATGAAAGTAAACATTGGATGTGGTGAGCAGGATGGAGGTGACACGTGTCATTAGACACGCGAAAGCCAGAGGGTAGGAGATAACGTCATAAAAATTCAGGAGCCTTCTGTATTAGTGAAGTTTTTAGGGTGCAATGATATGGGACATGCTGAGATATCCTCTCTATGGAAAAGTATGAGTTATTGCTCCTTGAACCCTCCACCACTAAGAAAGAAGCTTAGTGGTAGTCCTCTTTCACATTGGAAAGTATCATATATCATACTTGGGAATGACGTTTTAATCCATTTGTCTTGTAATTCAAAAGATGTTAGCATTGAGTATGGCCCAGAGAAAGAAAAGGCTTCATAACAGGTCCTCTTGTGGTTGGGTCATATGACCCATCAGAAGTAATACCTAGAGAGGTATTTGAGGTAGTTAGGGTATTGGATAAGGATGCTATATGGAGCCTCCAGCAATCTAGGGCAGACTCCCAGAATTTTAAAACAAATCATGTCTCCACAACAGATATTATCCACCATTTGATAAACAGCTATAGGCCCTATCAGAGCCTGAGAGCCTGACCATGGGATAGCAAGTGACTATGTAACCATAACTTTTTGCCATGACCTAGGTATCTTCAGATCCATCAAGTTAAGCACAAGAGAGAGCATCAGCAATCCACTGAATGATGGAACCAGAATCCAGCATTGGGCCTCAAAGGGTCAAGACGGTGCAAGTAAATTGCATGAACAAATGGTTCAACACTCCTGAGAACCCAGGAGTTCCCTCCACTGTGGCCTCATGGCAGTGGTGATGCAGATCTCCATAATCAATTGAAAAAGGAGTGAAAATCTCCACTCACAGGTGAGTTGGCAAAATAGCAAAAATGTATTACTATCACACTACAGCTGCACTTGGGGAATCTTTTAAAAATAGTAGTAAAGAGAAATTCCCTACCATGCAAAACTACAAACTGTACACTTGATGGTTTAATTTGTACAAAGGAGGAAAAGTATACCTTTCAGGGACTCTTGAGCTGTGACAAAGGCCTTCAGCAGTTGCTCCAGAGTCTGGCAGGAGCAAAACAGAAAAATAGAAGACCAGTAGTTCTGGGGAAGAGGCATGTGACTGGGCTTATGGGAGTGGACACAGGAAGCAATGCTGGGAAGCACTAGTCTCTTGACTGTTAACATAAGTCCCGAGGGTTTAGAGAGGAAGAGGGTAAAGGAGTGAATATGTGGTCTCAGCAGCCTCTCTCACCAATAGGGCTTTGGGCACTTACCTTCATGTCCTTGTTGGCTCAGGATTGACTGATTCAAAAGGTATAGGACAGGCATTCTGTTCAGATAACACAAGGGACAGGTCTAACTTGTTCCCTCTGTTTTGGCCCCTCTTCCCAAGTTTTCTGCCACCGGGACAGTCCCCTCAGAGATTTCTAACAGTTTTTAAGTTAGTTCCTAAAATCCATCTTCCTTGTGGTTTCTGTGATTTCTATAGATTTGATTTAGGGGCAAAGAGCAGATTGATTATCTACTTGAATTACTGTTTTCAGTTTCCTCAGCAACAGGATTGGGGTGAAAACAAGCGCAGAAGGAACAAACTGAGGGTTGCTGGAGGGGAGGTGGGTGGGGGGAAGGGGCAACTGGGTGATGGGCAATAAGGAGGGCACTGGGTGCTAAATGCAACTGACGAATCAGCAAATTCTACCTCTGAAACTAATATTACACTATATGTGAACTAATTTGAATTTAAATAAAATTTTGGGGAAAAAATTTTAGAGGAAACAGAGAAAATAAAGGAAGCTGGGAAGTCTGTGGGGGAAAGCAAAGGATGCTGAAAGAGGAGAGAACATACATAGTTCCAGGTCTTTTCATACATTTGTGATTCAAGTTCAAGTCATTGCCTGACTTCATTGGAACAAATTAGGTCCAGTTTCCCAAACCCAGTCTCCATGGTCATATGAATGCTAAGTAATCACTGGATCATTTCTTCCACAACCACTGGGGCATTAATCTTGAAATCCTAGGCAAGGCTCCGAAATGTGTGAAACAGTGGGGGGAGGGAAGTTGTCTGCACAATTTCAAGTTCTGAGATTTCCCAGAAGGTACAGAATAAGCTCTTTCTATTATTCCCATGACTTGAAACTGATTTTTCAGGTATATTTTTGATAAGTTGTCATAAAATTAGATATTTCAAATATTTTGCTTTTCTCTTTATCCTTCCCTATATGTAGTCATGGGAGGCTCACACCAGGCAAGTGTTTTGATTTCACTGTCAGTGTGTAGGATTTCATTGTTGTCATTACTGTGTTTATCACATTCCTCCCGGTTATGGGCCATTAGCATTCCACTAAAAAATATAAATTCTGAAATGCAAGGTAATTCAATGGGCTAGATATTCTAGAAGCCCTTATCCCCATCCCAGCACACATCGGAGGCCTCTCCCATCTGGCCAGAACTAGCAGCTGAAATTCACCCCTGGGGCTTCTCACTCCTGTCAATCACCCCATCCTGCTGTGAACACCATGTAGCCATTCCTCTCACACCAGCTCTCAGGCTGGCAGAACAAGTAACCACATGGGCTCTGGTCCACACTGCTAAGGCCCATGACATTCCTGGAGATAGCAATGAATCAATGCACGTCACCACTACAGCATCTCTGCTGTGCCCAGAGTCCTTCATCCCAGAGGGTCCCCAAATATTTTGCAAGCCGATACCTTGCCCAAGCTGTGCATAAGCCTCTTGCTTCATCCACCACTGTAAGCCATGCACAGCACCTCAGTGGTGGAATGCAGCAGCTGTTCTGCAGCCGCACCACAATCCCATGGACCTCAGTACGGGACAGGAAGCCAAGAAGAATACCATATCCAATTGAAAGGACAGGAGGGAATTTCAGGAGGTAAAACTCACTGAGCCAAACTTGGAGGCTGGCCAGGACACCTGGTTAACATCCCCAGAAAGCATGGTACTGGTGACCACCAACAGCCTAACTCTAAGGTCCACTGGCCCCCAGATACCAAGCCATGTCCTTCTAAGACTGTCTGCAAAGTCTGAATGACCTGAGGGAATAAGAGTAAAATATTGTAAAGACTAAGGGCATCTCATCTCACACCTGCTGACGTTAGCTGATATCACCGTAGAAGGAATAGAAACATCACTGAAGGACAGTGAAGGTATGAAAAGTGACCAGACTATCTTTAGTCTTATCTCCTTCGTGACATTAGAGAGACATCCAAATCTAAGGAAGTGTTCAGTGTTTGGAGTTGAGGGTATGGATCATACCCAGAAAGGTGGTTATTGGACCATGATGTCAGCTTTAAAGATTCTGTTTAAGTGAGAAATAAGTAATTCACCAAACCATTGATTTTATCCAAAAGGAATGACATAAGTCTTTACAGGTGGCCTGTTTGAAGAAGTGTTCAGTTAGATAACAATAAAAGTACTGTAACTATAACAGCAATTACTACTACTATTACTACTACAATAATAACAACAATAATAATAATATTACTATGTGTGAGGTCCTCAATCAAGCACTTTACATGCATTCTCATGTAGTCCTCCCAATAACTCTCTAAGATAAGTATTATCATCATCCCCATTTTACACACGAGTAAACAAGAAGTTATTTGGCCAAGATCACACACAGACAGTAAGTGGTGGCATGAGGATGTGACTTCAAGCAGTCCAACCACTGTGCGTGCTGTCACCATACCCTTTACTGTCCTCCCCTCACCACCCTGTTGATTAAAAAAAGAAAAAAAAAGTTCCAGGTAATATCACAAGAGTCATGAACTTTGTGATCCTAGAGAGGCACCATATACAGAACACAAAAGATAAAACCAGCTTTAATTGGGAACATATAGGGCCATTTATCCCTCCACAAATATTTATTGCACATCCACAATGTACCTGATGCTGTGCTAGAAATACTGGTGAATAAGATAGACATGGTCTGGGTTTGTTATCGCTTAAATGTTAGTGGACATGCATACCATTTCCCACGTCCTTCAGCAAGTACTTTCTGAGGCCTTTTGAAGTAGACTTATCTTAATAACTAAAAAGCAATTTCTAGAATGGAATTTTCAGTTCAGCTTTGAATTGTCTACTTAGTTATTTACTTGGGAACTACTAATTCCTTTTATCAAGGCTCTTTATAATGTATTGATTATGTAATACTTTAAAAAACATCTTTGAGGGGAAAAGTAACATGAGAAAGTACATGAAGAGCCTGTACTGACTGGGATGCGAGAAATATAATTTGTATAGAAACACACATATTTGGTTGATGGGTTGGTTATCTCTTCCAAATGACACTTGCTTTTTGTGATGATTAATTTTATATGTCAACTTGGATAGGCCACAAGTACCCAGATATTTGGTCAAACGTTGTTCTAGATGTCTGTGAAAGTATTTTTTAGGTGAGATTGACATTTAAATCAGTAGATTTGGAATAAAGCAGATTATCTTCCATAATATGGAAAGGCCTCATCCAATCAGTTTAAGGCCTTCGCAGAAAAAAGACCAACTTCCCCCAGGGAAGAAGGAAGTTTTCCAGTGGACTGCCTATGGACTTCAGCTACAACATCAACTCCTCCCTGGGTCTCCAGGCTACCTTGTAGATCTTGGACTTACCAGCCTCCACCGTGATGTTAGTCAATTCCTTAAAACCCTCTGTCTCTCTATATGTGCCTCTCTATTTCTGTTTCTTTCTTTCTGTCTCTCTTTCTCTTTTTGTCTATGCACACACATCCCCTACTGGCTCCATTTTTCTGGAGAAGCCTGACTAATACAGGCTTTTTTTTTTTAAGTTTTATTTATTTATTTATAATATTTATTTATTTAAATTCAATTAGCCAAGGTATAGTACATCATTGGTTTTTGATATAATGTTCAATGATTAGCTGCTAACTGTCCTCCTCCCTTCCACCTCTCCCAAAAAGACTTTGTGTAAGAATTTCAAGCAGCAGAGCAAGTTGACCAGGAACACACCTTCAATTAGGCCTTACTGAATGACTTTTAGATTATTTACTTTAGGTTTCTGCACAATTTTGTCAATCTGGCCTTGAAGTCCTCTGAGACTAGGTAGAAGGCAGAGGAAGTGTTAGAAACAACTGAGGGACCGCTAGTTTAAGCAAGTCCCAAGGTGAATAGAAATCTCAAGTCCTATTTCAGGGCTTTAAGAGTATCAGAGGCAGGTCTAAATATGAGTGAGCAGCTGGCATTTTGGAACTGGGAGATGGGGAATGGGTTGGGTATTAGGCTATGAGGCTAACTTTGAAGGCACCATGAGATGAAGCAGGCTGGAAGAAGTGTCAAGTCTAGGCCAAGGGAAGGCCTCAATCCCTGAGTGCATGAAGATGACCTTCTCCTGAAACTTTGCATCGCTTATTTGTAGCAGTGGTTTTCAAACTGAGTCATAACTAGAACCACCACACTTTAGTAGCCGTAGTGTAACTCACCTTAAGGTAAGAAGAGTGAAAGCAAGAAGATCATTTAGGAGTTACTGCAGTCATCTAGACAAGGACTGATGGTGGCTTGGAATTGGGCTATAATGTTTGAGATGGTGAGGAGTAGTTCCATTCAGGAAATATTTGGAAGGTAAAGCAGATGGATTAGAAATGGAATGTGAGGGAAAAGGGGGATTAAGTATGATTCCTGGGTTCAGGGCCTGAGTGGGCAAATGATGCTATTTATTGAGATGGGGAGCACTGAGGCAGCAACAAATTTGAGGGAAAACCATGAATGCTATTTGAACATGTCATTTTGCAGTTTCTATTAGAAGTGAAAATATCAAGCAGCAAATGCATGTTTGTTTGAGCTCAAAGAAGAGGTCAGGATGGAGGTATGAAGTTAGAAATCCTTAGTTTAGAGTTGTCCCTCAAAATCCTGAGATTGTATATAATCCCCTAAGGTTATCAACACTAGCTGCACATTAAAATGCTCCAAAGAGGTTTGAAGAAGTGTCTTGTCCTGGGGCCCATCCAGAGTCAAGAAATCAGAATTTTTGATCTAAGGCAGTGTTTCCATTATTTATTATTTGTTTACGTTCTCCCCATGATTCTAATGAGCAAGCAGTGTTAAGAACCACAAAATAAGTGTAGACAAGGAAGGCAATGTGTTCAAACACGTTTGGAGCAAAGGAAGGAGCCTTATAAGAATAATAGTAGAAATTCTCAAGGTGAAATTTGAAATTTTGTTTGTGATTATTCAAAAACACTAACAAACTCAGAGAATGTTTAAGAGTAGAGTATTTTAGGCTTTTAAAAGTGTTTTCTTGGGGCGCCTGGGTGGCACAGCGGTTAAGCGTCTGCCTTCGGCTCAGGGCGTGATCCTGGCGTTATAGGATCGAGCCCCACATCGGGCTCTTCTGCTGTGAGCCTGCTTCTTCCTCTCCCACTCCCCCTGCTTGTGTTCCCTCTCTCGCTGGCTGTCTCTCTCTCTGTCAAATAAATAAATAAAATCTTAAAAAAAAAATAAAATAAAAGTGTTTTCTTCCTTGACTATTCTGCAGACTTCTTTGTTTCCCCATCCTCCAATACATATTTCTCCCAAGGCTCTGCCCTCTACCCCTCTTCTGTTCACACTCCACAGACAAGAGTCTGCCTGGCGTGGGCATTCATGCTCTTTCAAATACCAAAGGCAGGCTGATGTTACCACATCTAAACCTCCAGGCCAAATCTCTCCCTCGATCTCTGGAATCACATATCCAACTAGACTTCTGTATCTGGATGTCCTCCAGGTCCTCATATTAGAGTCAGGACTGATCATATCTTCTTTCCCCCCAAATCTCCCTTCCTCTGCTATGGCTCTGACATCCAGGTATTCACCCAAGACAGAAATGTGAGACTCAACCTAGACCCATTCCTCTCCCTTACCTGCTTAGCTAATCAACCCCAAAATTATATTATATTTATCCTCCTCTCAACTTTCTTTTCTTTCTTTCTTTTTTCTTTTCTTGGTATTTCCCTTTAAATGTCTTGTGAATTTGCATGCTAACTTATATGAAAACCACCTTTTATATTTATGTTATTTTTCCTCTTTAAAAAATGCTCATTTATATCGCTATCAATGTGTGATTAAATATATGATCATTCAGTTCATTCATTAGGGTGGGCACGTAGGGTATTATTGACTGTCTCTTCTTTTCTGTTGTTCTTATATGAAGCATTTTCTCTTTTCAGTTCTCTGTTTTCCATCCTTGAGTCAGGCATCATTTCTCTCTTACTTATCACTCTTGCTCCAGTCCATCCCACTCTTTCCGTCCTTGACAAGGCTGACAGAAAACTTTAAAATAAAAACCTGATGCCTTGATCAAAAACATTTAGTCACACCAGAATGCCTAAAAGAATACATCTAAACACTCAATGCCTAAAAGACCGTATCTAAACTCCTTAATACAGTATCATCTTCCCCTTGTCTAGCCTCTGCTGCATCCTTGCTTGGCCTGATGTTTGGTTGTTCCACCATCTTTTTCAGATATACATCCTCAGCCTCAGACATAGTGACTTACTTGTAGTTCTCCAGCAATGCCTTCTGTCTCTGTCACATCTCTTAAGGTCTGGCATGTTGCTTCCTCTGCCAGGATGGCCTCCTACCATTCTACATCTAACCAGGCTGTAATCAGTCTTTATGATCAGCTCTTGTGTGAAACCCTCTGGACTCCTCCTCCTTCTCCTACCTTGCCATCATGCATTTTCTGTATCTCCATCAAAATAGTTACTCTTTAAGATGAATGCTATTTCTTTATCTATTGTTTCTCTCTTAAGGAGGCCCTCCAATTATACAAGGTTCAGACCCCACAAAACCTGACAGGGTCCATATCTTTTTTCATCTTTGTACCCAAATTAGCTAGCATGGTGTCTTATACATATTAGACAGTTAGCACACACCATCTGTTGGGTGTTACGTGAATTAATCAAATTAAAAATTTCATTATATTGGAAGAGAAAATTCAGTGTGGTCTAGAAAAAAACATGGGCTTTGGAACTAGAGAAATATGAATTTGGATAGGGCTTTCCATCTTCCTGGCTATGTGGTTTTGAGAAATTTTGTTACCCTTAGTTGCAAAATGAGGGTAACAATGGTATTTAACTCATAGAAATACTCTTAACAATTCTCTTAGTATTCTGGTTTACATATTTAAAAGACTCAATAAATGTTAGAATGTATTTATATTGGAAAAGGATTAACCAAATAACTGAATATTTTATATCAAATGTTGAGACTTGTAAGATGGCTTCAATTATCATAATATAATATTTCAAATCAAAAACAAGTGCTTTTTTTTCTACTTGACTGTGTATGCATCATTTAGAAAGTACTCAGATAGTGGGGCTGTGGCTTTCTCAGTGTGTTCTCAGTTAATCCCAAGGATAGAACTTGCATACCATGAAAGTTTAATAAATACAAACTGGAGATTGTGATAAGCTTAGAGATTAACAGAAAATCATGGGTAAAAGCTCAATCCATGTAAGCTTATTCCAGTATCAACCAAGCCACACTTCATATTTTAAATCGATGGTTGCATTTAATAGTGATCAGAATTTGTTCTGTCATCATTAATCATATTTATACAGTTTCTTCCACAAATAATATTTCAGAGAAATACATGTTCAAACAAATTATTTTCCCTAAACCTGGCAGCTTAACTTGGGTAATACATGCAGAACTCCAAAGAATCAGACGAGATCAGGCATGGTATGGCCGTAGACAGGACTCCAAGGAATCAAACTACATGGAATAACTGAGTAAAAGAGCTTCCAACCATTTCTAGTTATGCATTACAGGTTGCTGATACTTTCATTATCATTTTCTATGTGTGTCTTGATATGAAGGGCACTGAGAAGCACCTGTGTAGATAGACGCCTAATCTACTGTGAGTTAGTGGTCAGTATCACATGTCTGTCTGGTCTTGTTTGGCCCTTAAGAGTACCTGCTGCCAGCCTATGTGTGAATGGTTGACCTCAGTGAGAATCTGACCTTTTTAAACTCCCGAACTACTCTTTATCTGTATGTGGCCAGCTCTGTCCCTAACACTTTTGCTTTTATCCTCTGGCTCTGTTCATTGCTGTCAAACCAGTTTCTCTTGAATGCTACATCTTGAAGTCTTGAGCTCTTGGTACCCCCATTCTTAGCTTAATGTGCACCTTACACAATTTAGACACTCTTTTCCTCTAATTGTCCTGCTAGGAATTAACTTGGGTCATGATCAGTTCTCAAAGGAGAATCCAAGAAACTTTTTTTCCCTTCATTCATTCATTTTCACACCAGAAATTAGAACGTGGAAGAAATTTTCTTAGCATTCACCCCATGTGTATGATTTTCATATATTCCCGTATGTCCCGTAATTTATTCCACAAGCATTTTTTGAGTGTCACCATGTGTCAAGCTCTGAGCCAGTCACTTAGTACAGACACGAACAACATGCTGTTCCTGCCCTGAAAAATCATTTAAATTATTGAGGATAGAAACATGTATAAAAAATGACAATATTGCAATGGAAAAGAAGACACTTGAGTGACTACTGCTAATTATTCCCTTCAGGGTCTTCATCATCTAAGTGTGTATTTTTAAAAGCGGGATCACTGCTACCAACATCCATTTTCCTTTTCTTTTTTTTTTAAATTTTTTTTATTATATTATGTTAGTCACCATACAGTACATGCCTGGTTTCTGATGTAAAGTTCGATGATTCATTAGTTGCATATAACACCCTGTGCACCATGCTATACGTGTCCTCCTTACTACCCATCACCAGCCTATCCCATTCCCCCACCCCCTCCCCTCTGAAGCCCTCAGTTTGTTTCTCAGAGTCCATAGTCTCTCATGCTTCATTCCCCCTTCTGATTATCCCCTTTCTTAATCCCATTCTTCCCCTACCGATCTTCCTAGTTCTTATGTTCCATAGATGAGAGAAATCATATGATAATTGTCTTTCTCTGCTTGACTTATTTCACTTAGCATTATCTCCTCCAGTGCTGTCCATGTTGCAGTAAATGTTGAGAACTCGTTCTTTCTGATAGCTGAGTAATATTCCATTGTATATATGGACCACAACTTCTTAATCCAGTCATCTGTTGAAGGGCATCTCGGCTCCTTCCACGATTTAGCTATTGTGGACATTGCTGCTATGAACATTGGGGTGCATATGGCCCTTCTCTTCACTACGTCTGTATCTTTGGGGTAAATACCCAGTAGTGCAATGGCTGGATCATAGGGTAGCTCAATTTTTAACTTTTTAAGGGACCTCCACACTGTTTTCCAGAGTGGCTGTACCAACTTGCATTCCCACCAACAATGTAGGAAGGATCCCCTTTCCCCACATCCTCTCCAGCAATTGTTGTTTCTTGCCTTGTCAATTTTTGCCATTCTAACTGGCATAAGGTGGTATCTTAGTGTGGTTTTGATTTGAATTTCCCTGATGGCTAATGATTTTGAACATTTTTTCATGTGTCTGTTAGCCATTTGTATGTCATCATTGGAAAAGTATCTGTTCATATCTTCTGCCCATTTTATGATTTGTTTATTTGTTTCTCACGTATTGAGTTTGAGAAGCTCTTTGTAGATCTTGGATACCAGTCTTTTATCTGTAGCATCATTTGCAAATATATTCTCCCATTCCGTGGGCTGCGTCTTAGTTTTTTTGACTGTTTCCTTGGCTGTACAGAAGCTTTTTATCTTGACGAAGTCCCACAAGTTCATTTTCCTTTTCTTGTTGGGATATTTCCAGGCAGGGCAAACAACGGAAGCAGCCAAACCAGGCATATCACTGGTAAAATCTCCTCAATAACCCTAATGTCCCAACTGAAAGACTGGATCATTTCCCAGATTCTTTGTATAATGTATGTCTTCTTATCTTAGATCTTAATTGTTGTCTCGTTTGATATGTATCCTGTGTCTTCCATCCCTAAGTCTACCTCACCTACACAAGCTGCTCTTACTTTGTGCTTGATTGTGCTTCCATGGTAACACTTCCTACATAGTATTATAAACCTATGGTCAGGTCAGCAATAGGAGCAAAGTGAGAACTGCTTTTCGACTTGGTTCCAAAGGTAGGATTCTCCCTTTTGTGCCCCAAACTCCATGTATTCATTTATTAAAAGGCTTAGGTAAGTTCTTCTTTGTGAGTCGATCTAGTTTTAACTCACTTTCAAATGACAGCTCAAACTTCGAAGGCACAAGGAACCCTATGGGTCTGCTGAGATTATTCACAACTTAAAATAAATAAAAAGATTACACAAAGCCATGCACCCAAACTAGGCACAGTAAACAAGAACAAAATTATCGAAACATACTCCTTATTCTTTTGAAAGAGATGACAATTCCTCTTTTGAAAATGAAAAGTCAGGGTACCTGGGTGGCTCAGATAGTTACGCATCTGCCTTCTGCTCAGGTCATGATCCCAGGGTCCTGGGATCAAGGCCCGATTGGGCTCCCTGCTCAGTGGGGAGCCTGCTTCTCCCTCTCCCTCTGCCGTTCCCACCGCGTGTACTCTCTGACTCTCTCTAACTCTCTGTCAAATAAATACATAAAATCTTAAAAAAAAGAAGAAGAAGAAGAAGAAAGAAAATGAAAAGTCAGCTGTCAAATGACATAGTAGCATGAACTTTCTTACTTCAGACAACTCTGGCAAAATGATACAAGCCAAAAAGTGGAACCGATTTTAGGTTGCATTTACCACATCAAAGAAATTTTCTGTTCCTTGGAAAACACCAAAAATATTTTAGATTCATCAGCCCAAGGGCTTAGGATACCCTAGTGTGTGGTGGCCATGATTCCATGGGCAGCTGTATCTTGAAAATGTGTATGTCAGGGAAAAAATTAGAAAAGGTACAAAAGAGAAAACTCCAATCTTAAATGATGAACACAAAGTAATTTTCAAATTGAATCTTTATTCACAGTGTGTCAACTAGGTTGTACAGAAGGTCAGGTGAAATAAATCGGTCTACCAGTCCATGTGGTCTGATGAAACAGAAAGGATGCTGTTCACTCAGCAGTTTTCACAAGACCCCACTTGGAACCCACACAAAATCGTTCAGGCAGGTAAATCCCAGCTCAACGAATATATGAAGTATTAATAATGTATTTAACATTGATAGACCACAAAGTTCTGTTCAGTGTGCTCGGGAAGAATGTGCATGGAGGAAACAGAATAAACAGGCAGGGAAGCACAGTTTGATGTGACAGCAAAGGTTCTAGAACAAAGTGAGGGAGTGATGCAGAAGGAGCATTGAGGTAAGGGACAACTGACTCCAGAGGTCCATGGAAAAACTTCAAGGGTGAAATTTCTTGAAAGAAAAATATAAGTTTTCCAGGCAGACTAAGGAACATGAAAAAGACTGGTCTAAATTTTTAGTTGCCTATGGCATAGAAGTGATGGCACGTACAGCAGGAGAGATTTTATGTTACACCATAAGAAACAGTGTCTTTTCAACCATTTTTGATCAACAGTAACTTGGATTCTGAGAATGAAGGATCTGGTAGGGCCATGCTATAGAAGCTAGACTATATCCTATGGGAAATGTAGAGCACATCGAGGTTTTACAATCAGAATGGCATGCATGGAATTGTCTTGTAGTAAGAGAACTCTGGAGGACATATGGAGCAGCAGGAAGAAGCTGGCGGCAGGAAGGCCAGTGAGAAGGCTGTACAAACAGTCCGGGCATGAGGGAAAAACAGCCTGAGCAAGGGCAGGAGAGAAACAGAGAGTCTGCTAATGGGGCTCAATTAACAGTTCCTTCTTCTGCTCTGCTTTACACTACAAGGAACTAAGTTCCTTTCCTGTTTTCAGGTGCTGACTAGCTTCCATGTTTGGCCAAGAAGAGGCACTGGAGAAAAACTGGAGACTGAGAGGAGGAAAGACCCCAGGGTTGTCCCATTGTCCTTCTAGCCCTAACAGTAATAGTGGCCTCTTGCTTTTGCTAAATGTCCCATCTCAGCTCTTTCATTACCAGCTTAAACCGATTTCCTGAATTATAGCCTCTCTGTTAGATACATTTGAAGAGATATCTATTTTCCTGAATGGACGATAGGAGAGCTAATACAAAGGAAGAAATTGATACAAAGGACAATGTACAAGGATTAATGACCATAGATATGTAGGTAAAGGAGAGGGTGACAGTGAGGACAGCTCTGATACTTCACAATAGTGACACTGCGTGAGAAAAGTAATTCTAGCAAATACTCCTTGAGAGGTAGAATGTGCTAGGAACCATTCTACATGCTTTCCATCTAGTAACAAATTTAATCCTCACAACAACTTTTACAAAGTAGAAATTTAATATTATACATTTGACAGGTCAAAGAAACCAACGTCTGGAGTGTTCAAGTAATTTATTCACAGTCACAAATTAGTAAATGATAAAGAGCCTAGTGGCCAATACCTAGAGAGGGGATGGAGAAAGATCAGACAATGAGCTTGTGTCTGGGCATGTAGTGTACAGGGACTTGCTAAACCTCTAAGTCTTAATGTTCTGTAGTTAGAAATATAGTCTGTAGTTTAAGAGACAGAGTGAAGCTGGCGGTGTGAGTCTCTGCTGTATAACTAAATGCCAAAGCTATAGTGTCAAGTAGAAAAAGACCAAAAAAAGGGGGAGGAGGGTTAAAACTTCAGCAGTGAATGCTGTCGTGTAAATGAGGCAAGAAAATTGGCCCATTCTCTCACATGCAGAGGTATGGACAAGATGACCACCAATCCGATGCTTCCCAAATTACCATGCTACACTGCTATGATATAATCCCCAAATTTCCCTGTTGCATCACTAACTTGTCATCACTTAATAAATTAGATTGGGAGCTTCTTGGCAGCACTGACTATATATTTAAACCAGTTAATCAAACAACAAGTATTTACTGAGTTTTTGGTAAATGTCTAGCTATATATTAGGTCCTATAAGGGATTTAAGAGCAACCCAAGATACTCACTCTTCCCTGAAGTAATTCGCACAAGGAGAGTTGTTAAATATTCTGTACCTCTTTCCTATGACTTCACTTGAAGCAGCACACACTCTGAGAGGTTCAGTCAATATTCATAGAATAGGTTTTTAATGACAGGAGGTGATTGAAATTCTTTCACATTAAAAAAAAATGTCAGTTTGATAATAATTTAGGGCATGTTAAAGATGTTTAAAATTTCCCATATAGCCTTATGGAACTTCTTTGTTACTAAAAGGTGTAAGTCATAACATGAGGTCATTAATTTAACATTGATTGAGCGTTCCCTGAAATAATGCAATGGGGTAATTCCTAGGGATACAAAAAGTGGTAAAACTTAGTTTCCTGAGAATGACACCGAATAAAAGAATGATTATAAAGCAATATATAAAGTGCTACAATGGGGCTGTTCAGAGGAGCTCAAAAGAGTGCTTAACTCAGCCTGGGAGGGGCTATCAGGACATGCCTACAAGAGAAGGTAAAGCTGGAGCTAAGTCTGGGAGACAAGTCCCGTTAACTAGAGAAGAGGGTAGGGGGTAAGCTATCCTAGACAGAGGTAAGCATACTCTATGGCATAGAAGTGTCAGAGCACACCAGACATCCAAGGGCCACGTGTAAGTCAGAACAGCTAGAAAGAAGGGAATACATGCAGATGCCATACGAAGTCTGGAAAGTTACCGAGATCAGAGCTGAACGGCGGTGTTAGTCATTCAGAGGGGTTTTGATTATATCCCCACAACAGTGAGAGGAGCGTCTGAACGATTTTAATTAGGGGAATGAAGTAATGTTTACTTCTAAATAGAATCAAATTAATGGTATAGGGCACATGTATCTGCTGGTGGTTATGAAGGGTAGGAAGGAGCAGAATGTGAAGAGAGACAGCACGTAGGGGGCAGTTTCAGAAATCCGGGTGAGAAATGATGAGGGTAACGTCTTTCTCAAGTCAGCCAAGAACCCCGTTCACAGTGACCTTTGGTTTGGATATGTAAACAGAAGGAATTTATTTTCTCTATCTTTCTTTTTTAATGATTATTATTTAATGTAGGTTATAACCCTTCCTGGAACAGTTCACTAAGACCCCCGGAAAGAGGCAGCCATTAAAATTAAGCTGAGTGAGATGGAAAGTGGGGCTGTAAAAAGTCCACCGCAGCCACCTGGAAACAGAAAATGTAAGGTTTGTGAGTCCTGGCAGGCTTCCTGGGAAGGAACTCCGTACTCTTAGTAAAAAGAAGGGACATGAGCTGGATTCTTTTGATTGAAGTTTTCAAATTTTAACCTTAAAGTGAGAAGAGTTTAGGAGAGTATGGCAAGGGTCAACATCTGTCTTTCCTAATTCTAGGAATATAAGCTTCAAAACCCTTTTGTATTCAGTAAAAGCAGTGAATGGTAATGGAGTTGGAAAGGAATTTTCAAAGCCAATAATGTTAAAATATCATTTTTGAAAATGTAAAATCATGACTCTTGGACAAATATAAAAAGAATATAGGTCAAAGATTTTATTTAACTCATTAATGAGGGAACCGGTAAGATCTTCAAACGCATCTTAAGCTTCTTTGAGAATCTGAGTGTATGTCAGCAATGTAATAAATTGCTGGGTTAGATACAAAACTGGTGAGTACCAACAGGTCTGTAAACCCTTTGGTTATATGTTCTATTGGAGCGTAATTATTTGCCTCTTTACTGGGCAAAAATTTTCTTGGTAACATTTGCTCCTGAAGAGTTGTAAAATAGATAATAGAAAGTCACAGCCAGCACTGCCCTGAAAGAGCATCCAATAATCAGAGACCTATTTCCAATTGTTGGGTAATTTTTCTGACAGAGCTTTTGGTGAGAATGGAACTTTACATCTAACATGCAGGAAACCAGCAAGGATAACAAAGTCAGACTTGGACATAAAAATAGCACTGACATACCAATAAGAAAATGGGTTAAGCACATGAATTGACAGGTCAAAAAAGAAGAAATAAAATGACAAATAGAACATCTGAAAAATGTTCACTCTCACAATGAGTCTACGAAATGCTACTTAAAACAATAAGGTATCAAATTCCCCCAACGAGTTAATAAAAGCAGGCTTAGTTGATGATATCTAATGTTAGCAAGACTGTAGGGAAATAAACACTTCCCATAATGAGCATATGGGAGTATAAACTGAGAGTGGCACTCTGGCTCACACTCCAGTCCTTAGAGCTCCTGTCTGTTGTATAGTGTACTACACGTCCTGCTCAGGAGTAGGAAAAATGGCAAGGATAGAACCCAGGGAAGCACTCCTCTGCCCTAGAATCTGCACCTTGTGCTAGGAGTACCTTTGTAGTTCTCTCAAGTCTAGTAGGGGCAGTGGGCCCCAGAACATCCATAGTCAGTTTCCAATAAAGAAAAATCTCCCAGGTTTACCACTCTGGGGGGCCACTCTTGAAAATAATGACAGGAGGGAGAAGATTTGCCATTCCTTGGAATCAGGAGGCTGGTACTGTTGCTTTGGTGCCCTTCATTCTTTGTTCTGTGCCCTTTTGCTTTATTGCAACCCTGTCCCCAATTCTGACCCCCTTCTCTCTTCCTCTCCTCACTCAATTCGTCTCCCATAACATATCTCTCTGTCTCTCTCTGTCTCTGTCTCTCTTTCTCACACACACACAAACACACACACACACACACACACACACACACACACACACTAATCACATTTCCTAACAAGTCTTTTCTAGACAAAAAAATAGATCTGGTAAATTCATTCACATGATGTTTCCTGCTTTTTTGTGCTACTACTTGCAAGAGTATTTGCATTTCAAAAGAAAATATCTATTTAATGCATATTTGGGCAATATAACACCCAAATCTCTGCTGATAGAATTCTAAACTTTCTTTGAATGAGGAAGAAAAAAAAAGTCAGACTGACAGAGAAAATAAGTGCTTTGAACAGACGAAGCACATAAGTAGTGTATTTTCAGAAAATTTGGGGTATAGTTGAGGAATGACAAAGTTTAATTTTTGTCCTTGGGGTGCCTCAATCCTTAGTTTTGGCAGATAATAATGTTTTCTTGATCAAGTTGTGAAAAAAAGTTGTTATCTTCAGCAAACACCATCCAGTAAGCATAACACTACTAAGGATACGCAGTTGGGTAAAATATGGCTCTTTGAATTCAGAATGCAATGAAATCTTGAAGTGTCAGTGAATTTAAAATAAGAAGAAGAAGAACATAACAAAGATAACATTTATTAGGTACTTACCATGTTCAGGAAAGTGTTCTAAATAATTTACACATATCAACTCTTTCCTAGCTTGGACCAAAGAGAAACAACACTGTAAGGTATATACTATTTTTTTTTCATACAAAGCATATTTTTATTTATTTATTTATTTATTTATTTATTTATTTATTTATTTATTTTTAATGTTTTGTAAGGTATATACTATCGTTATTCCCATTTACAGAAGAGAAAACTAAAACAAATTTAAATAACTTGCTCAAGGTCATCACACATATGATAAATGGGAACACATTCTATATTGATAGAAATCTATCTATAAATTTATCTATCTATCCTTAGTCCAACAGGTGGAGTGGGGTGTTCCAGACTGGGTGGTGCAAGGAAATCTACAGATTCCCTACACTAACAGTAATAGATAGACTCATGATTCAAATAGAAGTATTTCTGCTTCAGTTTGTGTCTCACCCAGATGCTTGGCACAAATACGTTGCCATCGCTGTGTTTACTTTTTTACTGTTGTCCCTTGCCAACAACTGAAGCTTGGGAGTGAGTACTTCTGGCTGGAGTGACTGTGCCCAGGGTTACCCTTTGCAAGAACACTCCTAGCGGCTCCTCAAAGCTGCCTCTGTACCTGCAGAGCTCCAGGTGTAGCTGAAGAGTACCACCTGTCTTGCCAGAGGCAGCATCTGAAAAGTATGATCTAGTTGTTGGCAAACCTCCCATGAGTATCCCAGCAGACTCCCCAGCAATAAACCATGGCCTTCTGACAATTCAGATGACTGCCAGATTGACTGGGAGTGGGGAGAGACACATATTGTTTACTCTTTCAGACTGAAAAAGGAGAAATTCTGAATCATTGGCAGACAGGCTTTGGAAAGAGAGGACCATTTGTGGTGGTCAGTGTTTCTTGGTGTTCTGTGGTTTAAATTCCTACAATTAGGAATCTCTTTAAACAGCACACAGACACACTCTAACACACACACAACCTAGTCATACGGATTTCCACTGACTCCAAAGTCTAGAATGCTTGGAGAATAATTTTCACAAGGTGAGCATTGAACTTTGAACCTTGCTTCTCTTCCAAGAAAAAAAAAAAGTTTTCAAAGGCAGCTTGCTACAGTTGCTTCAAGAGAATAGCTAGCTTAAGTCGGGTGATGAGTATTAAGCAGGGCAGGTGTTGCAATGAGCACTGGGTGCTTTACGCAAATAATGAATCATTGAACACTACATCCAAAAAAAAAAAAGAGAGAGAGAGAGAGAGAATAGCTAGCTTACCCTATGGATGTTTTAATTCTTAAAGGTTTTGACAATGAAGGGACAAGTAAAAGGAAGAGACAGAGATAGGGTGATTTTACAAATATGTTTTCATGGTGATACCAAGTTAAGAGATTCCCTTGCTTTCATAGGATTTAAACAAGTGCACGTTTCATTTCTATGATATTTCCTTTGTTTACTTTATCCACCAAACACTCTAGGAGGTGAGAGATAATTAGAATACCAGAGATTCTTGTGGAACAGGAAAAAAAGATTCTGATATGGAAACGGAGTGGACTAGAGATTTTAAATTCTTTATAAATAATCGAGGAGGAAAGGGAGGATCATCCCTCTTGAATGATTTAGACACTCATTTGAATCCATTTTTTTTTCTCCACGTGTACTCCTAGGCTTTTCTTCTGTGATTCCAAGTCTCCTATTGCCTGTTTCCTCGTCTGTTTCTTTCTGTGTAGCAAAGCATTATACCATCCAGTCTTTGTTTTCATTTTCATACCAAAACTGTTACTCTACAAAGCTGAGTAATCTCACACTTCACATCTACCAACGTATTCTTCCCTTTATTTATAATGCATAATTATCTCCCTGAAGTTTCTTTTTTCTGCATTTTCTGGGAACTTGCCAGAAGAAAAAAGCATTGGTTTTCTCTAAGCTTATTATCTTATAAATTCACCTCAATTTTAAAAAGTGACCATAACTCATTTATTTTTCATTCTTTACATTCACACCTCCTTGAAAGAAAAGACCTCTGTTAACAAGATAAAGCCTTAAGCTACTCTAAGTAATCAAGAAATGCTGCTGCTGATGATGGTGAAATTTCTTAAATAGCTTGTCAAAATCAGTAAAATCCAAAACCAACATTTCTTAACTACTAATAGCATTTAACGTTGCTTCCTTGAGTCAAAATTTTTACATTAAAAATTTTCTGGAGTTAGAATGCAAAGTGTTTCAATTAATCAGATGTACTAATTAAAAGAAATTGCCTTATCCACCATATGGGCCACTGATTTTCAGGAAATTGCAATATACAGAATACTCTTAATACCAAAACTATACTGAAAATTTTATTTTTTGTTATTTGGTATGGCAAGTTAATTTGGGAACTTGTGGTATCTCAAAGTTGTTGTTATTAATTTTGGTTACCATCTCTCTGGAAAATAGATGGAGGACCATCTTGTCTGTCAGAAGAGAGTTCTAGACCTGTCTTGGCCAACTAGCAAAATGGCCAGTAAGCCACTCCCCTCTGGGCCTTCACTTCCAGAGATGATCCCATAGGTCCACTCTAGCTCTAATAGTCTGTGCCTATATTATCACATACTAGGGTAGTGATGGTTTAATCTATATCCAACTAATGGTATGCCATTTTACCCAAGCTTTACTTTAATCCCAAAGATCATAACACATGTAATCTCTTAAAAAAATAGATCATTAACTATGCTAGAAAAACACCTAGTTACTTGAAAACCAAAAGGCTTTGAAAATTGCTCTAAATCAACAAATCCATTCTATTTTAACTTTGAAAAATGTGATGTCCAGAGAGATTAAGTGATTTGCCCAGACTTAACAGTCAGAGATGATATGAAAAATCTCTCCTACATCAAACCTATGAAATTCTCTACCCCCCAAATACAGCAAGCAAGGACAATTAAATATAGAGCCAAGATCAAGAATTGAAAATCTCTAGATGACCAGAAAGGATGATGGAATTTTTGACTTTCTTAAATCTGAGATATGCTGTGGGGCTCAGAGGGAAATACACAGGGAAACACCCACAGTGGAGGAGAGTCCGGGAGTCTGGTCCAAGGAGGGGTGAGAGGGAAGCAAGTTTAGAATCCACTTGGAACCGTAAGTAGAAAATACATGAGAACTGGAAACCCAACCTTGTATAGTATGTGGTTATGAGGTTGACAGACTCATAGGGCTACTTACCCAAAACTGAGAAATTACCTTGATAACTGGAGTGAGTCCCGGGAAGTCTCAGGACTCTTATAGAATAATATATAGGAGTACTTCCACATCCCCATACACACAGAGCTTCAACAGAAAGCATTTTGTGTTGAAGATTGTGTTAAAGTACAATTACAGATCTCATGATTGATGAATTAGCATTAAGAAGAGACTGAAGACACTACAAGAAGGAAAATCTGCATACCAAGGACTAGAGATAACAATAATCTGAATGAAACTTTAAGTGTGTCTAAAATGTTTCCAGATATAAATAAATGAATATAACATAAAGTAGAAACAGGACATTTAAAAAAGAAAAAAAAAGGTAGATTTGAGAAATAATTAAGTAGAATTCTAGAAACAGGAAATATAGTCACTGGTGTGAAAAGCCAAGTGTATGACTTAAATAACAACTAGATACAGCTGAAGGTAGAATTGGAGAATTAGGAATCAAATCTAATGGAATCACACAGAACATCATCAAGGAAAGATTGATGGGATGGAAGGTATAAAAGAGAAGTAAGAGACGAAAAAGAAAGAATTGAAATTTTATTTTGTTTATTTGAGTTACAGAAGGAAAAAAAAGTAAAGAGAGAACTTTGGAAAAGATCATGTATACGATTTTCCAGAATTGAAGAAAGGTGTGATTCTGTAGACTGAAGAATCACACTGAGTTTTGAGCAGGATAAAGATAAATCCAAACGAGACAGGTTGTATAGGGACAATACAGATCATTAAAACCCTTAAAAACTATCAGAGGGAAACAACAGGTTACTTACAAAGGAATGCTCATCAACAACAGCAGATGCAAGTTTAAAGTGGAATAAACTATCTGTAAAGAGCTAAGGGAGAGTAAATCTACTGAGAATTCTATCAGCAACTAAAACATCCTTAAAGACTGCATTTACTACTCCAGATCCCTGCTAAAAGAATTTTAGAAGGATGTACTTTAGCAAGATGCAAATTCAATGTGGAAGGACAGAAAGATTAGAAAAACTAGATCTGCAAGTAAGCAAAGAAATTAGTAAACATGCTGTTAAATCTAAGTCTTTGTTGTTGTTGTTTTAAAGAAAAGGTAATGACCAAAGGGAATTGGGTTTAGATCAATTTGGAGATAGAATTCTAGGCAATAATAACGTGGAAAAGTTAAGCTGTCCTAGAGTCCTTCTATTGTTTAGGAGCACATGAAGATACTGGTTAACTTTATGCATGTTAAAAATGTGAAGGCATGAATGTACCAAAATATATGTACCCATTCTACTGTTGCTAGACATTTAGGCTGTGTCCAGTTTGGAGCTGTTATGAATAATATTGCTATGAGCATTCTTGCAAACCTTTGGATGCACGTAGGATGCTATATGGTGGTGTAAATGAATAATAAACAGCAATTCACAGAATAGATTATTCTCACAAGAAAGAACATATACATACTCTATGATACCATTTTTTAAGAAGTGCTAAAGTTAAGAAAACTAGTTTATTGGTTTGTGTAAAGTCACAATAGTGGTTACCTTTGAGGAGGAAGGGTTAGTGATTAGGAAGGGCACCAGGGGGCTTCTGGGGTACAAGTAATATTCTAGTCCTTGACCTGGATGGTGGTTACCTGTCATGGACTATATTCATCTTATTATAGTTCCTACAGCTGTATAATTGTGACATGTACACTTTCCCATATGCACGTTACACTTCAATAAAAAAGTTTATTTTTTAATGTAAGGTTATCACCAAAATGATATAAATTGTATAACTTCAAAACCCAGTAGAAGAAGAAAAGTAATTTTTAAAAAAATGTGATTGAACAACACAAGGCAGAGAGGAAGAAATAAAAAGAATAAAAATAAAAGAAAATATGGCGGAAATAGTTCAAGTAGACCATGAATCATAAGAAATATAAATGCATTACACAGCACTAAAAGGCAATAGTTATGAAATTGATTTTAAGAAATCAGCTAAATGCTGTTTACAAGAGATATAGTTAAGATTCACAGAATAGTTCAGAATAAAGGATGTTGTAAATTTGTTTTCTATCTCTTCTATAACAAATTACCACAAACTTAGTGGTTTAAAGGAAAATAAGTGTATTATCTAACAGTTCTATGAGAAGTCCAGCATGGGTTTTATGGAGGTAAAATCAAGATGTAAACAGGGGCTGCATTCCTTTCTGGAGGCCTTTTGCTTTTTCTAGCTTCTAGAGTCTGCCCACATTCCTTGGGCCATGACCCTTTCTCCCAGTCTTCAACAACTGCCACGCAGGGTTGAGTCCTTCTCATATCACATCATTCTGACCTTCCTGCTATCACTGTATCTCTTTCTCTGACTTTCTCGACCTCCCTCTTCCACGCTTAAGCATCACTGTGATTACATTACCCGGGATAATCTCCTTTTTTTAAGGTCATCTAATTAGCAACCTCAGTTCCATCTGCTACTTTAATTTCCTTTTGCCTAATATAACATATTCACAGGTTCCAGGGATTAGGATGTGGACATTTTTGGGAGATTATTATTCTGCCTACCACAGATACATTTGGCAAGTAGTCACCAAAGAAAGCTGATGTAGTGATAGTAACATCTTGCATAATAGTCTTTAAGTAAAAAGTAAAGTAGGGAAAAGGGAGAAACTACATACTGATGAACTCTACAAGAAGATATACAGTGAGATTGGTCCAATAAGAATTAAAGCCAGGACTTGGTCCCAAGTTTTGGGTCTGCTGGTCTAAGGTTCCTACTAAAAACCTCTAAAGAATACAGACCAATAGAATCTTCTACTTGAAGCTCACTGTATGAATGCTGGTAAGTTTCTTGCCCCAAATGAAAATAATAATTACGACTTAGACCACAGGGCCGTTGTAAGAAATACCTCAGGATTGAGGCACACTGCAGCTATCATATAAATGTTAAATAAAAATAATATTTCCTGTATCCTTACTAGGGTTGGGCAAATCCAGATGTATATTGTACTTTTCACATATTTCAAAATATTTTCAAATGTTTTGGTTTGGGTTCAATAAAAGCCTCAAGTACATTTTGCCAAGTGCTTTTTCCATTAATTATTCAATCCATTTGTATTTCAGGGGAAATTCAGTCCACATGTTTCTAATTCATTTAGCACTAACTCATCAAAATATTGTTTCTCTCAGTGCTATTTTCTATCCAAAAGGCTTCTCAAGCCCTCTCCTCCTTTTTTTTTTTATTTCTTAGAAACAAAAAGATATAATTTGCCAAGGGCAAACCCTAGTCAAGTACGAAAAGGTTTACTAAACACTGCAGCTAGAGCTCTTTGAATTTGAAAGTCTTCTGCCAACGTAGCCTGGTCCACGTTACCTCTCTCAGCTACTCTCTGGGTTCCTTGACTTCTTTTTCCCTTTGACCAGGTTCTTTGTTCACATTGACCCAGTACAGATGTCAGGTTTGCTATCACCAAAGTCCACAGGCCTGCAGACACTCTTACCCTCTTGCTGAATCCCTCCCTCTTAATAAATACCTTCCAAGGCTGGAGCCAGTAAAATAATGGATTCGTACCACCTTCCAAAATACCCTCATGGGATCTGTGGCCAGCCTTAAAGACAGATACATTTAAAAAATCTGATCTTTTTAAGTGGGTAGTTTGTATGTGTGTGATATCTTACATGTGATTAATGTTGTCTTAACTCAAGAGCACCTAAAGGGTAAGGAACTTGATAGTATGTTCATTGTGAGTGCTCCAAAAACAGCAAGGGCTGTGCTTAAGAGTGAGTTCCCACATCATTTATGGAGCCTTCTTGCCAAAAAAGATTTAACCTGAATCTAATCATAAGGCAATTGTGGAACACTCTACAAGACAGTTTCTCTGGATTCTTCAAAAATGTGAAATAAAAGCTATCAGGGAACTTTTCTAGATTAAAGGAACTTAAAGAGATGTGACAACTAAATGCAATATGTTAATTGGATTCTGGAGTTTAAAAAAATATCCATAATGCCTTTCTGAGACAGTTGGAGAAATTTGAATATGTTACATTTCTTGGGTATGGAAAATGATTTGATTATATAGAAGTGTTCATATTCATATATATATATACACAAATGTGTGTATATATGTATATGAAGAGAGAGTAAATACAGCAAAATGTTAACACTTGATAAATCTGCATACACCCACCCCCACACACATACACTCGCACCCACAACTGTACATATACGCACCCACCCACACACAGGAAATATGTAGGCGACTCCTCTCTGCAAATTTGTACAAATCCATCTCAAACCAGAAGTCAGTGTGCCTTTTTTTTTTTTTAGTATAAACACTTAGATCTGTGAGGTTGACTGTTTTGCCACAATGCCAAGTGCAATATGTATAAATGTTCGTTATTGATAAGAATATTATAAATGACTGTTGTTGCTGTATGTACAAGTAGGCATTGTAAGAGAGGAAGTCTCAGTGTTTAAAGGGCTTTCAAAAGTCTAAAGACCACCTGAAAATATGTGTAAGTACATTTTTTCCTGGTAAAGGTACATAACTTTCATCAGATGTATGAAGGAAACTTTAAGAGATTTTTTTAAACTGCTTTAAGAAGTTTCTAATTGAGTATTTCCTTTATTAAGAGAAACCTCAGACAAACCTCTAATTTGTCATTGCTAATAATGCCTGTGGCACTTTATACTAACGAGAAATTCACAGTAGCTAGTAGAAGTCCTTCAGTAAAATTGAAGTCTTTTCACCAGCTACGCACATTAGTTGTCAACATGTGTAGAGACTGCTCCTTGAGAAGCTCAACACATTGGTAAGATATTTAAATAATCACTTTACAAGCCAGAGAAAGGAAAGATAGTGGAAAGCTAGTTGCCAAGCAGTGGCTGGGCTGGTGCGTTTTAAAGATTGCAGCATGCAGCCCCCCAGAGTATGAAAGGAGAACTGACTGTGCCTTCTAATTAGAATGGAGTTAACCTCAGCAGTGTGACTTGTGTTCTGGAAGGGAATCTGGAACATCACTGCATTATGGGACACAATTGTACACCAGGTGGTCCTAGTTAGGTGAGAGATTTTATGTAAAAATAATCCTTCTTTGGCTTTATTCAAGCGCAATAAAACCACTAAGTACCCATATGAAGTATTTCTACAGGCACATTCAAAATGTTAATCCTTATTTTTATATGCATTTTTCATGACTCCTAAGAAGTTTACCAGGTTGGGAAATTTGCAAAAACTGGTCCCTTGACAAAGTCATGGGATGCTTTTTACCACAACAGGTTTGTTTTGTTTTCATGTGAGCCCAAAGTACTTTCATAACATCCCTCACTATGGACGTCACAAATAGGATCAAATATCGTTATCCTAACCTTACAGATGAAGGCAAGGGTCTCGCAGTGACTTTTAAAGGCTATCAAATTCTGACTTAGTATTGTACCTTCATTCTGGGGTGAGAAATCCAGAATTTTATCCATGCTGAACATGTGGTGTAATGCAAAGTTCTATTAATGAAACCAGCAATGGGCACTTTGATTCCACAAATTCGAAATAATACACTACATATCAAATATAGAGATATAGATGTGAATACATCTATAATACAATACTTGACATTTGGAGCAACTATCTGAGGGCCTGAGCATTTCTAAAGTGTCTGTAGGGTCTTCCCTGAAAGAGAAAAGCCCACATTCAGGAGAGTTTTACTCTTACACAGCCTGGTGTAGTGGGAAGAATTCAGACCTGGATTTGAATTCTGAAGTCATTGGTATTATTTATGCGACCTCAAGAAAAGTTATTCAGTCCCTTAGAGCTTTATCTGTTTCCTCATCATGTTTTTATGAGGACTGAGACATCTTTTGAGTGTTCTCGTTTGATTGGATTACTCAATCTTTTTTTTTTCTTTAAACATGCTTCATAGTAGAGTTCACCTACATATCCCAGCCATTTAAAATATAAATATATACACTCTTCTCTATTTCCAGTGTCAATCATTCCATATGAGTAGATGTGGGTATTTTAGGCACAGCAAAAAGAATGAAACTACGGCTTTTGTCCATGTCTTATACCATATTAGTAAAAGTGTCAGGAAACAGTACATATGATTAATGCTGCTGAAATAGGCAGGAAATTATTCAGGTGGATTCAATCAACCCAGCCAAACATATAGGTAGCTTATTAAAATTTAGACAAAAGTCTACAGGCACTTAATACATAATGATGACTCTAGACCTAAATTAAGAGTGCTCCCCTCCCCTAGGCAGCCCAGCGCCTACAACTGCCTGCCTAGAAGCAGCCACACTTCTTACAGCTAGAGTTCTTGACCTGCTTTTTAGCTTTTTTTTGCTCTCCGAAAGTCTGACACGTGACCTTTCTAAGCCCCTAACCCAGAGCCCTCGCGGAAACACTGTGCATTGAGTTTGCCCTTGAGGCTGGCTCTTACCAAAGCAAAGGCAATGTGAAATTGACATGCTGCTTATTCTCAACTACACCCTCAGACCTGGGAGCTCTGCCGCGTGGACTGGGGTTTTGAAGGAAAGGACGCACAATATGGATTTAATGCAGCTGGAAGACGACAGTTTTCTAGACAAAGGACCCCGCCCCTGGCTCACTGGGGTCCAGCTACACCTCAGGTATTTAAAACAGTCGTTGCGATAAGACACTTTTCAGAGCTCACGCATCTTGGTTACTCTCACTGCCCCGGGAATCACGGCCTCATCTCTTCTCACTTTTTAGAGTCACCTCACCTAGGTTAGTTAGGACAGACAGGTCTCCTCCTCTGGCTAAGGCCAGCCTGAAATTCCCTTAATTAGCACAAAGGGGTTCACTGCTTTTGAAATCAGCTCACAAAGAGAGCTTAATGTGGCAGTCAAAGCTCTTGTCTCAAGTCCCAGTTCTACGATTTATCAGCTGTAGGACCTGAATAATAATAAAATGACTTGTTAATCTAAAGCACCTCCCAGGCAAAGACTAACAGATATATTTGTGCCATGTAAGTCTTTTGAGAACTCCAGACTAATGATTTCAACTAGAAAATTAAACACAAGAATAACAGTAACAATACTAATCGGCACATCTGTTGTAGATTCTGTGTAACTGTGAGGGACAGACCCAGTCTCGTGGCATGGGAAACGCATAGAATTCTCCTGTCAGTTCTTGCATTCAACAGCCAGGGGCTCTAGGGCAAGGTATTACAATGCCTGACGTCTCCATTTTTCTCATCTGTAAAACGAGGGTATCAGACGACATCAGCATTTCCCTGAGTGTGTTTCTTGAAGCATTCAGTACAGTTTGCTCCCCTACCCCCACTCATTTCCACCTCCACAAAAATGAACCATCTGGTGAAATCCATTTGAAAGCAGTCTCCATTGCACAAATTTATCTTGTGAACCATCCAAAAGGAGTATTTATTGGTTAGCATTTTCAAAAATTGTTTTCCCACAAAATTATTTTCTGAGAAAAGAAGGAAGAAAGTATTCAAGCAGCAGCATACCTATGTGTGCCCTAGGGTGAGGCTTTTTAAACTGGGTTTATTGTAGCATTATTTGGTCGCCAGATGTACTGAGAGCAGAAAATGGGCAGTTTTAGCCAACAGCATTAGTTATTTTCTCCTCAGTTAATAGCAAGTTCTAGCCTCCAAGCTGCCATTTGGCTTCAGAGGTCTTCCTGAGTCATTCACCAATTGTCTCGGTTAAAAATAGGACCGTGTCATGTGGGAGAGATCACCACCAAAGGCAAGCGTGACCTTAGTTAACATCACACGCTTGCCCCATGAGCTTCTTTCTCCTAGATGTCTTTGAAAAGCCCACCAAGATCTAGATCTGAGTCATTTCCAAGAAAGGCAGGGAAAGAGGCTTTTCAAAAGAAAACCACCACCACACATTTATCCCAATATAAGGCCTGCAGAAGAAGGTGGGGAGGAGAAACAGGGTTGTCAGGGGAATTTTTGTTGTTGTTAACTTGTTTTCTGTTTTTTCTCCTTTTGTTTTTAAGCTCTGGAGGAGTTTGTATAACCAACATGAAATGCCAGCTTTCATAAAACAGTGTGGTGGGCTCTGCGGGGTGGCAGAAGGGGGGTTACACTTTGCTGGCATACCTAGCTTCTTGCCTTAATTTTACTGCTGGCTCATTGGTGACTGTGAGCCAATCCCCTACTTTAGTGTGTGTTTGTGAATAGGTGTATGTTTTCATTTTAAAAGTAGAAAAGTACCACAAACTCAACCTGCAAATTTCAGGAAAACGAGGAAAGAACCACTCATAATACCACCCTCTGAACCCTAGAATTACTTTTACATACATCTTTCCAGTCTGTTATAAATATATTTATTAGTTATGTAGTTGTAATTCTAATGTATAAATTTTTTTCATTTAACTATTTCATTTACAGTATATTATAAGCTTTTTTCCCATAAAGGTACCAAGCCTCACATTATTTTTTAATGGCTATCTAAAATTTCACTAATTTATTTACTTCCCTATTCCTTTATTGTAGGACTTGTGGTTGCTTCTAATTTATAAATGACGCTGTGGTAAACATCTTTGTGCAATTGTCTTTCTTTAATAGTTTGAATAATTTACAAGATAGATTCATGGGCATGAAATCAGTGAGTCGGATGAAATGGATATTTAGAGATCTTATTGTAAAATACTAAAATTCTCTCTGAAGTGGTTGGGTCATTGCCATCTCACCACAATGTGAAGAACCTTCGTTCTTAACATTTGGGAAATGTTTCTACTAATGCAAAAGAATCTTTGTTTTCATTTGCATTTCTTTGATTACTAATAAAATCAGGTCTTAACCCTCTCGCTGAAAACAACGCAGTCCTCTGATAATGCCTGCTTTCCCCGAACAATATTTTAATAATTGGCAAGTTGGTAGACCCGATGCTCTGACCCTCAGGTCAAAGGCAGGCCTCAAGTTACAGGGCAATCAATCAAGGAAAGCTCTGTGCTAGGCTTCCAGCCCTGCCCCCTGCCAGCACAGAAGCAGAAATCTTTCTTTGCAAGGATAGCCCTAGGTTCCCAGCTAGGCTTTCCGCAGCCATTATTTTCCTGAAGTTTGGCGTCTCTCTCTGCACTTGTTCTAACACTTTAGTCCTGTGTGCTGAATATTCATGAGACACCTATTTGAGATAATGTGATAAGCCCTGGTAGACTCAAAAATGAATCGGATACAGGCTTGCTCAGCAAGTTTAAATCTAGCACAGTGGTTCTCCAACCTGGCTGACCATAGGCTCATCTGGGGAACTTTAAAAAAAAGTTTCCTGGGTTCACCTCAGACCTACCAAATCAGAAGTTGCAGGCTTCTGTATTTCTCACAAGCTACCTGGGGTAAACCAGGCTCAGGAACCTGTGGCCTAGAGTTCTTCTTGGTGGTGTTCTCTCAGGATGACAAAGGAATAAAGCAGGAATATAAACAGGCAATTGTCCAAATAATGAATCATGGAACATTACATCAAAAACTAAGGATATACTGTATGGTGACTAATATAACATAATAAAAAATTATTATTAAAAAAATAAATAAAATAAACAGGCAGTTGTCTGTGGGCGGATAAGTGAAGAGAATAAGAAGAAATCAGCTTAACCCAGAGGGAACAATTGATCGCGTTAGAATAAGGAGCAAATTGCACAAGCCTTCTAACAGTTACCTTCGAAAGAAAAAGGCTCTTTCAAACCAAAGTTGATACATCGTATTCTGTTGGGATTATTAGAAGGAGCCCTGAGCATAGCTTCTGCCTGGGTTATTGAAATTACCTGGCTTTAATGTCTTCCCTTCCCCTACAATCCGGTCTCCATGTCATTAGAGTGCTCCCTAAAACAGAGATGGTCTCCCCACTGCCAACCAAATAACTCCCCACCTTCTTAACATGACCATCGAGGTCCTTAGTTCTCCCCAGACTAACCACCTTTCTATCTTACAATGACGAATCAGTTGGGTGAGTTTTCCTTTTCAAACTGTATACCCTACGCCCCAGCCCCTCAGTCTCACTTCCTAAAGGTTCTCGGCACACTCTCATTCCATTCCACACCATTGATAAGGCCATCTTTGCTACCTGGATTTCCCTCTCCCCACATCTAGTCCGCTCACACTCCTCTCCAAAGCCAAATGCCTCCATACATCCCCCTCTAATTTTACCTACCATTGTTAGCTATCATTTACTAAGCATTCGCTGTCGTGTGCACTCTGCCAAATGTTTTACACATGCAGTTTCACAAAAAACCGTAGGTTAGGTGTGCCCATTCTTCAGATAAGACAAATAAAGCTCAGAAGTTAAGTAAAGCATGTAAGTTTACCTAGCTAATAAAGACAGAGCATGACACCAAACCCAAATCTAACAACAAAGCCTGGACTATAATAATATTTTTCTCTTTACTACCTCAGTCCCCTAAGACCTTCCATTGCTTGTATTTTATTTGAGAGTTCATCACAGTTGGCCCTGTGGTACAGCTGATTCTAATTAATTGGGTTCCATCTCTGGGGAGTAGTTTCTCCAGGGCAGAGATCCTCACAGGTGATTAGTGCTTAGCATTCCCTAGAATGCTTAAGTTTTGCATTTCAGTAAGTCCTTAGTGAATGTATATAGAAAGAAGATGAATATAGCTGTGTTCTCACTGATGAATTTCTGCTAAGAAACACGCTCGTTATTATATGCTGTGTTTATTACACTGACTCAGATAGTGTACGTAAATTTGCCCTTAAATTAGAACAAAGCCAAAAGGCAAAGTCTGACACCAGAGTCAGCTCGCAAGCACTTATTAGTCTTATCCCTAGCACCAGCATTGCAAAAGGTCCCACAGGATTAGTGCTCAAAATGCCATGCATTTAAAGCCCTTTAATAATTTTTTAAAAGAGGCTTTGGCTATGATACCACATACATTATGATTAATAAATAGGAAAATAACTAAACCACACATGAATATTATGTACTATAAAAACTGGAATGAAGTTTAACAGAATAAATTACATTCTTTCTTCCAAATTAAGGGCCCGTATCTCCTCTCCTGCAGATCCAATGTGCCTTTGGAGGTGCAAGATAATAGCATCCCAGGGTGCTGAGGATTGTCTCATTCTCAGCGTGGGCCCTTACTCTGTTATCTTCCCAAGTACAAAGCTTTGAAATGCTTTTAAGTTTTGTGTAATGTGTTTCTGAACCTTAAATGTTAAACGTTTTCGTAGGAAAATGATTAACTCTGTTAAAACAAACAAACAAACAAACAAACAAACAAACAGCTTTCTAAGGCATTGAAAATGGACATCCATACAAGAGTTTCTTTCAAAGAAATACTGTTGGGGACAAGAATGGGTTAACCCCGAGTCATTCTCCTCCCACCTCTGTTCTCAGCCTCCCAGATACCATACAGCTGTTGAAAAGTATCTGTCAACAAAACTATTACTGTCTTTCCTGGGATCAACACTATGTCCTGGACCCTCAAGGTCAGCCGAGCGTCCTTCAGAGCAAGCGGAGGCAACAAGCAGAGAGCCCGCGAGACTGCTGAAACCCCAAGGGACACTGACAGGTGGCGAGCCTTCCCCAATTGCTGTAAATTCTAGAGGGAAAGATAAGGCCAAGGGTGGAGGCTGCCCAACAAGATAAAGACATATTTCCTCACCCTAAAATCTCTTCTCTGGAACAGCCTGAGTGCTGCATCTCGATTTCTCCCTTCTTGCCTCACCTCCTGCTTCCATTCATAGTTAGGAAAAATAGTTACAATGAGGAGTAAGTGGCTAGACTTAGTATAGTACAAATACCCGCTAATGGTTAAAAAAACCAAAAACAGTTACTGTACGTCTGACCCGATGTTAAGGCCTCTCTGTAAATCACCTTTATGAGCAAAATGAAACACGAAACACCTGTGAGGTAGATTCTGTCATTTTACAGATGAGGAAACCAGAAGTTAAGTAACTCGCTCAAATTTGTTTAACTAACAGACAGTGGAGTCAGAATTTGAGCCAAATTCGAACTCCTAAGTCCATGCATTTAATCAATATGCCTTCTGCCTTTCTTTAATTCTCTTCCACTGTGGGAAGAGCATCCTAGAGAGGCTCTGACATAGGCAACCCCAGGCTCCTTGGGTTTCTTACCTGGCAGATTCCTATTACCAGAAAGTTGTGGTTGGGGCATCTGCGTGGCTCAGTCGGTTAAGCATCTGCCTTCAGCTCAGGTCATGATCCCAGGTTTCTGGGATCCAGCCCTGCCTTGGGCTCCGGGCTCAGTGGGGAGCCTGCTTCTCCCTCTCCCTCTGTTCGCCAACCCCCTGGCTCAAGCTCTCTCTCTCTATCTCAAATAAATAAATAAATAAAATCTTAAAAAAAAAAAAAAGAAAGTTGTGGTCAAGAGAGGGCTTTCAAAGTTATAGTATGACTGCTGGTGGGATATAAATTTTTTTTTAAAGATTTTATTTATTCATTTGCCAGTGAGAGAGGGAACACAAGCAGGGGGAGTGGGAGAGGAAGAAGCAGGCTCATAGCAGAGGAGCCTGATGTGGGGCTTGATCCCATAACGCCGGGATCACGCCCTGAGCCGAAGGCAGACGCTTAACGACTGAGCCATGCAGGCGCCCCTGGTGGGATAGAAATTATACAGTTTTTCTGGAAGGCAGTCTCTCAATATTCATCAAAACCCTGAAAAATATGACACCCTTTACTTCGCAATTTATCTAAATAAGATAAGTAAGGATATTGACAGAAATTTAGGTAGAGATATTCATGGATGTTATTTAATAATGTCAAAAATTAGCAGGAAACCCCCTTCTGTGAAAAATCAGGATTTGGGTTAAATTATGAAATACACTGGAATCCTATAAATTCTTTAAAAACAAAGTTATGGGAAAAATAGATTGACATGGAAATTCATTCATGAGGTAATGTGATTAAAATTGTTTTATTGTTACTAATATTACATTGTATGTTAACTGGAATTTAAATAAAAACTTGAAAAAATAGTTTTAAAATAGCATATAAATATTCTATTTAAGTGTATATATGTAGATTATACATTATATACTAAGCTAACAACAAAAATGGGGAGGGGTGAGAAGTTATAACTATAGAATTATAAAATCTTGTGGTTGGTGGTGTGGGGGGAGTTTAGTTCCCAAGACATAATACCCAGCATGTGATCCAGGGCGTCTGCGGTCAGGGAGTGCGTTAACACCTCCGCTGTCCAGTTTCAATGAATTTTTGTACAGCACATGTCATTTACAAAGTCTTCTGTCCACCAGCACAGACTGATGTCAACTTGCTTTAGTAGAAAAAGGAGGGGGCAAATTTGATCCTTAGAAAAGATTCAGTACCAAGAAGCCATTTTCTTCCATAACTTTCTCTTCAGGGGAAAAATGATACATAAATCCAACTAAGTAAAGCTTTTAAACTTATAATTTGAACTGCTCCCCATCTAACTAACAGCTCCAACATTTTTAGCCAGCATTGGAATCTGTAACTAGTGCTGATAACCACCTCCAGAAGGCTTTGTTTATATTAGTGGTCCTTCTGGAAAATTCTACCAGTGAAAAGCAGGCTACCGGGGGGGGGGGGGGGAGGAAGACAAAAACGAGAAACTTACTATAGTGTGTGGAAAACCAGGAGCTGAACTAGTTCCTCAGGGTACGTGTGAATGTCCTTGAATTTTCTAACTTGTGATCTTGCCTTCCAGTCTCTGCATCACTGAGCTCTGTAGCAGAATGCTAGCCAAAGTCAAGAGGTTTTTCTGAAACTGGACATCCGTGAGATGAGATTGTTATTCAATTTGAAATAGTGAGTCTGCCAGAGAGAGAGAGAGAGAGAGAGAGAGAGTGTGTGTGTGTGTGTGTGTGTGTGTGTGTGTGTAAAGGCCTAAAGGAATGAATGATACATCTGGAGAAAAGAGATGGACATGAGTGTTAGAAAGAGTTGAGAGAGTATATGTAAAAGATCAATAACCTGAAGTAACCGCTGAATAGCCAGAAATTCAATCTTGCTGCAGAGAGAAGCTAGCCAGCTAAACAAAGATCAGATCAGGAAAATTCTTTTAGGTCAAGCTCAACGTCTGGATTTTATGCTCAAGCAAGGAGAATTATTTGGCCAAACTGTATAGCATAGTGGTTAAGAGCCTTGATTTTAAAATCAGTTTCTGGATTTGAAAACTATCTCTGTCATTACTATTATCTTGAGCCACGGGAAATTACCAATATTCAACTTGGTATTTGACCTTCACAAATGGCAATTTCATGTGGTTCAACATAATATAAAATAGACGAATTGGCTCTTAGCTCTGAAGTATTCCACGGAAGCCTGCTGAGGTCTCATTCATTACAGCAGGGAGTAGGAAGCCCTTCGGGAACCTGGCCAAGGACAGGACAGGTCTGCTGACTCCCGTCTGAAGATGACACCGGCCTGAGCTGGCTGCAAAGCACAGGCCATGCCCAGAAAAGGCACTGATCTTCAGCTTCCACTCGGTGTCCTCTAGCCCACCTCCCCTGTCGTGTCTCGTCTGCTTCTCCTTTCCCTGATTTTGGTCAGAAAACGTCTAACTCCCAGGGCCTGCTGTTTGTGTCGTCATCCCTCAGTTATCTGACCCTGCTAGAGGAATTCCTGGCAAAGAAGGCCAAGTGCACACGCAGGCCTCTCTTTTCCTTTCTCTTGCTCATTCGCTCCCTTTCTTTGGCTCAAGAATCTGCCTCCTCTGGTAAGGCAGGGATGAGTTTCTGAATTGTGTTTATTTGTTGGCGCTTTGGTGTGAAAGCACTCCCCGTCAACTGCATATTAATCTTGTCAGCAGTCTGTATCTGTTTCCCTCTGCCTCCCTCCCCTGGCCTAATTTATGGCTTTCCTTCCCCTTGCTTCCCATTGTCACAGTGACCGGGCCGGGCTCTCTTGTGGGGACTCGGGCCTCAGACTGGAGCAAGACCTGTCCTTCTAAGATGAGCTGAAAAGTGATGCAAAAATCCTGCCATTTGTGTGACGAGGATAAATTTAGACCAGGCCTTCCTTCCCTCATGTATTGATGTCCCAACACATGCTCTGTGCTATGCTCGGTGCTATCGGCAAATAGAAGAACCAGGGAGCTGGCCCCGTCTCTGGTGGGACGGCCCATGGGACAGCAGGCAGACAATGTGCCCAGCATGTGTACCTTAGTGGCTGAGCCACAGATATTAATAGCAGAGGCTCGAATTCAGACAAAAAGGATTTAAATCCCAGTTCAGACATTTTCCAATTTTGTGACTATTTTGTCCATTTTTAATGAACATATTCATTATCCTCTAAACCCATTTTTCTCACCTCCAGTATCAGTGAAATAAAACTCCTGTACAGAGGAGTTATGGGAATTAGGTAATGGAATGTACCTTTGCTCTTGTTATAATGTGTGGCAAATAGTAAGCATTCAACTTAGGAGTGCATCTTTATGTGTTATCATGAAAAAGGAGAAGGTAGAGAGAGAAAGAGGAAGGAAAAGAAATTCACGAAATGGTCAACTTGCATATTAGGAATCACATTGTTTTTGAAGCCCTGCCAATTAACCTTGAGCCTTATGCTAACATTGGGTTTCTTATATAATTAGACCCATGGCAACAGGCTCTGTGTTTGAAATCTTGAGAAAACCTGAAGTTGGTCCACCTCATCCTGACACTGGCCCAGGAATTAGACTAAGTAGGCTCAAACATTTAGTGCGTCTGAATCCTCAGGTGCTGTCTTGGAAGACTGTTTATCCTGAACTGGAATTTCTTGATAATGTTAAGTAGCTAAAATGAGCTGTCATGAGCTAAATCTGATTCCATGCCTGAATCTTTGCTGCTCCTATCACCAAGGTCAAGCCGGGACTATTTTTCTAGGCCTCTCCCATGACAGAGGTCATAGTCACAGCCCTGAATTAGACTCAGCCTAACATGCTCTGAGCGCTTTGGTTTTACTGCAGCAAGAAGAGCAGCTTAATGTGTTACAGAATAAAACCTCAGCACTCAATCTCTCAGTGGGCCCTAAGGACCCTTCCAGAAAACTGGTGTTCCATTCCCCCCAAGTAGCCCTTCCAGCAGAGATTTAGGATTCCTCTGTGGAATTTCTCTTTATCTCAGTGTTTATGTGAAATTCTTAGAGGCCATAGGAATTCTGGTATTCCTTGAATTCTGTTACTTCTTAATTTAAAAAAGTTGAAAACAAACCCAGTAGATCCCTTGCTGCACTCGTGTATGAGTTGGACAGATAGAATGAGACAGACAGCTGAGCTTTACATAGCATGCCTCCCTCTTGGGCCTTTTATGGACCGTCCTTCTTGCTTTTCACACTCTCCACTCCCACCTGGCTAATGTTACCTCATCCGTCAAGTCTCAGCTTTGATGTGTTTTGGTTGGGGAAGCCTTCACTGTACCCTTGAGCATCCCTGCTTTCCCACATCAGAGCACTAACCACACTATGTCTTAGTTCCTGTTTGTCTCCTTCCCCTGGGGATGGCAGACACCATGCTTGTCATATTCATGATTTACTGCTGTTCCCTAGGATGGTGCCTGGCTTTCAATGTATATTTCCTGGAAGAAGGAAGAGAGAGGAAGAAGGATGCAGTCTTACTGGATTCCCAGTGATCTGGCCTAGATAAAAACAAAGTCAACGACTTCTTCAGGGCCTTGTATGCTGACACCAAGTGCTGGGCTGTGTCTCAGAGAGGCACCTGAATCAAAGTGTCTAAGCATGGCCTCCACTGGACATGAAGTGAGGAATGTCTCAAGTTTGTTTGTTTGTTGTATCTTTGGCATTCATCTTAGGTTGCTCCTAGCTTACATAGGAGCTTTTCTGTAATCCTGAGACGAGAAGTATCATTTTAAATTCTAGCCAAAATATTAGCCTCACAAAATTATCATTATTTTTTCAATTCAATTTCCACTTGTGACTAAGACTGACTTTTGACAAAGACAAGAACTAAGAGACAATATTTTTGGATGTTGTTGGAGAGAGACATTTAAGAAATAAACCAGTGCCAGGAAATTGGTGCAATTAAGAAACACTCAAACTCTCTCTCTCACATGCATGCGTGCACACACACACACACACACACACGCACACAGTGGCAAATGAGAAGTTGAAAGGTATCAACCACAGGCAGGACAGAGGCAGACATCGAGTTTCAAGCTTACTAATTTTATGCCTCTGGGCCAGTTATTGGATTACAGTGTGTCTCAATTCCATCATCTATAAAATTGGGATAATAATGCCTATTTGATAGGATTGTTGAGAAGATTAAAAATAATATCTGTAAAGCACCTCACATGTAGTAAGCACTCAATAAAAGACAAGACAGTGATGATATCTCTGATACCCACAAGGGAGAGGCAGAGAGAACACCACGTTCCCTGGCAAAGCAAATCCCTTGCAGCGTAGAGGGAAATCCTGGGCTGGACACAAAGTCAATGAGAGCCCTGGATTCCTGGGACAGTATCGTGCAAACACCATGGAGACATCTGATTACTTGACTTAGCATTGATTTATGCAACTTGCAGGCTGTCCAAAACCCGAGGGCTATCTCCAGTCCAGGCATACCTGGCTGAGAGTGTTGGTGAAGTTTCTCTGTACAGTGACATTTTAGAAAGCAAATCAGTTCTGGATGCTCCTTATTGAGTAGTAATTCAATCTTTCCCGGTTCCAACCAGATACTTTGTTCTGCTCCATCTTGTCAACCTGTGTGTTTAAAACTAGTAGCTTCTCTTATCACACCTAGCCAAGGATACAGCAACAATCCTTGACTCCAGGCATTGTGGGTCCACGCAAGTCCTTGAGCCATGAAGACAGTCTCTGCCTATTTCCTCCTGTCAGCAGAGGTCTCTAAAGTCTGTGGATAGTAGGCGCACCCTGTTTCTGAGATCTGCCCTCCCAATTTCTGATTCCTTACAAAAGGGATGTGCCAGGCTCAGTTGCTTTTCTTCTATCCTGCTGTCTATATAAATATTCACAAAGCTGGAATCACAGTACACATATACATTTGAGTCCTACATTTTTTAAACTTAATGTAGGAAGCATCTGGCATCATTAACATTTTTTTGGTATTTTTTTTATTTTTATGGCAGTATAATATTGCATCCCATGGAGGATCAAAATCTACTCCGTGTTTCTCACTGCTGAAAATCTTGGTTGCCCTCCTTTTTTTTTCCCTCTCTCTAATATATTTAACAAAATGATAACTTTAAGCCAGTAAAGGTAAAAGAGGAAAGCACATGAGGACCTCCATGTAGCCTTTGAAGGGCCTGTCTTTGGCCAAAGCTTTGGTTTTCACTTGCTCCCAGCTTTCACAGACCATCCCCTAAAACAATGTATTCTCTGGATGTCTGTACACAGAAAACAGATATAAGGATTGGAAAGAAGATTGTCCTTGTGCAGCATTTCTTTCTGCTTGGAGAGTCTGATGAGAAAAGCAAAGGAAGCCTCTCTCATTCCAATTTCCGAGTGAAAGCACAAAGGCCTTTCACCAATGACTGCAATACTCACCCCAAGTTCTACTCAGGTCAGGCTCTTTATACACATTGAACATGCCATTCCTATTCCTTCCTCTCTGTACCTTAGCTTAGGCTGTTCTTCTCTGTCTGAAATACCCTTCCCTCTACCCTCTACCTTTCCATTCTTTAGGTTCCAACCTGCTTTCTATGCAACTCCGTGAATATGTTTCTACTGCGAGTCCTCACCAAAATCTTGATTCTTCGAACACTTATTAAAAGCAGAAAATCCAAATTTTGTATTCGGGTGTCCTCTGCAATCTTCATATAAGATCATCTTACCTCTCTAGCTAGGTCACAGCACCTTAAGATAAAGAAGCTTACCTGAACTCTTTTATAAACCCCACAGCGACTGTGGTATGATATAACTGGGAATTTGATAGGTTCTGAAGATCAGATAATGGTGCGTCTGATGACGTGTGAGGCCAAGGATCTGTTAATCCAGGGACATACAAATGGGAAACCACTTCTCAGGAAGTAAGGATACCAGAAGGAAGAAGAGAGATAGGAGTTCTGCAAGGCTCTGCAAGCAGGGAGACATGGGAGGGGCCAGTAAGTGAGCAGACAGGTGCTGTTAAAGAGATTTGATAGGAGGTAGCAGCAAACTGAGGAAAATACACCAAGTATTTCCATGGCCATGGCCAATAGCCTCCTATCAGGAAGTTAGGCCTGGACATCTGGAAGATAAGGGCAACATATTGCCAGGCTAAAACTGAATCGAGAAACTGTCCAAGAAGTGCCTTGGCTTACTTGGGGGCAGTCACTCAACAGAAGGTTTTATGCTAGAGGTTAGGGACACCTTTTTCTTATTTAATGCTGAAAGAGAAAACTGCTAAAGTAAGTTCTAGTACCCCCTTCATTCCCAGACAGAATTTATCCCAAGTATGGAGCAAGATCTCATCTGCAGATAAATCTAAGTAGGAAAACTTACTTTTAGAGAATTTTCATGGAAAGGAGGCAGGCAGGCCATTATTTCTATTCATGAGCTAAGTATTCAATAAATAATTGCTTTTTAATTAGCAAAAAAAAAAAGGAAGAAATTTTGGGTTTTTTGTTCTTCCTTACTTTTTTTTTCTTTTTATTTATTTTTTGTTATAGTTATAGTTGTTGTTTACATTATGATGAGAACTATTTCCCTAGAGCCTTGAGATCATAACAGGGGCAGTTAAGAAAGGAGGCAAGAATGGAGGAATGGAAAGGATGATAAAAGAAAAATTCTTAAGTAGACCTAAATCCAATGTTCTAGTTATCTTCCAGGATCCTGGGACCCTAGGCAACCACAGCAAATAAGGAGTTGCATAGACAGGAATATGGTAGGCCAGTTTTTGATATCTGCCAAGAGATTCTCACCTTCTGCATAAGGACCCTAAAATAACGTTGGTGTTAACTTGCTAGATCGGAGACAGTAATGTCAAGCTTCTGTCCCCCAGCCCAGTGTTTCTAAGCTGACCACAGAGTCTCTGCAGAGAACAAGAGAACTGTGAGATAAACATACATGTGTAAGTACCAAGCAGGAAAGGATTTCTCAAGGAAGACAACTGATGGGACAAAAACTCAGATAAAGTCTCAAATGTCCTAAGTTTACCTTGCTGTTACAAGAACCGAGGATCATTTGATGAAATGAAGAGATCCAAATAATTAAAATAATTAAATAAATAAGTGAAGCAAGCTCGAGTCAGCTGGTGTGATTTGCTGCCACTGGGGAAGTCCAAGTCAAACACTGTACTAGAGTTTGAAAACAACGGGGTCATTTAAAGACCATTCCTTGCATTCCTCTCAGGTCAGAAGAGGATAAAGATCAGAGTATTCGGGGCTGAAGTTTCAGAACATGATGTGATTACGATGGTGTTCACCCTGTCATGTACAGCCTTCCCAGCTGGCATTGGGCATTATGAAATTCCTTGCCCCAGGCATGTGGAACCTTCGCCACATGGGAGATTGGTGGGGACATCCCCACAGCTTGACCTATTACTCTGTGTTCTCATAAAATCAGGATGGGGTTCAATAGGCCCCTTCCCATCAGCAGAAGGAAAGTGCCATCCAGCTGCCATGGGGGCTGCAAGGTACTGAATGAGGCAAAACACAAGGTCTGATGTATGATTTAGAAAAGCCTCCTAGCAAATTCCTTAAACAAATTAAGAGTGTTTCTGGCCTCAATCTCTCTCTCTCTCTGTCAGGAGCAGTAGAGGGAAAAAAAATAATAAGCTTGCTAATCCTACCCAGAACTACCCAAGACTACTTTGGTCTGGGGACACACATGCTCGGCCCTCAGAGATGCATGTGGGTGCATTTTGTTAATCCCCATCGCTGCGTGTCAGGGATAACTGATCTATGACTAAAAATAGTGTGAGGACAGCAATACCAGCTATGTGGGGCCCAACTGAGGACACAGTGGAAAACTTGACAGCAGCACAGTAGAACCTTCCTGGCCCAAGGCCACCGGCTCAAGGGCAAGAGCCCTGGGTTCATCTGCTGGGGCAGCTTGATTGACAGGCTCACCTCCCAAGACTGAGTTTCAATGGCGGTAATCTTCTCACATTATTGAGCACCCTCCGAGCATAAAGGAAGTGTTAGGGGCAGGGGATACAATGATAAAAGGCATGATTCTTCTCTGGAAAAAGCTTACAACTGTATGCTATTTAAGAAGAATATGTAAAGTAAAACAAAACCAATTCTGCTTCATTTCACTTCACTGATCTCACCCTGAAACTGTCTCCAGCACCCATACTAACAGAGAAAGAAACTGAACTGTAAGAGAAGTTCAAGGCCTGGGTGGGAGAAAGAAAGAGAGAGACAGAAAGAGGTCTTAAGGTCACATTTACCAATTTATTCAAATTGGTGACGTGTAGTTAGCATCGAGTATTATAGTAATGCTTTCTGTATCCTAAGGAAGTATCTGCCACTAAACATTAACTTGAATCTTGGGATTTTTTTCCTTATGCAATTATCACATGCCTACAAAAAACCAGATGCTGTGCAAAGAATCTTTTTAAAGATTGCTGTGAAGATTTGTTATAATGATCTTGCCCAAAGTGTGTTTGATAGAAGAACAGTGTTGAGGAAAATTGCTAGGTGTTCTTAAGAAAGCCACATGCTATATGCAGCTGAATGACAGTTGCCAACAGTAACACCAGGTCTCGTCGAGATGCTCCTTGTCTGTTCCAGATATGACTGGGCATGACCAAGGCACTCATCGCATTTCTTAGCATATACAGTGTGGGGTTCTCGAATAAGATATTCAATAAGAACTTCCGCCTCGTTTGTTGGCTTCAGGCCACAGGCCTCAAACAGTGCGATAATGGCTTACTTAAACAAATTCAAATTCAATTAAATGAAAAAATGGCACATTTCAGTCACTAAACATCAGGGGTGTCTTGTAATAAAGAGTGTGTCTCCATTTCGTGATGTTTGACTGCTGACAGCTTTCAAGCCTCACCCCTAACCTCTCCTCCTGTGTCTCACATCTAGGCAAGTGGATCACAAAGCATGGGTGGCTCCTTCTTCGGCACCAGCAGGCGGGAGGTTCAAGCCAGGCAAGCCCATGACTAAATGAAGGAAATGTCATCTGGGCCCCATCCCACATCCATCGATCGTACCTATGAGAGCTTACCTATAAAAAGCACTTTAAACACCTCCTGCTACATGGTAAATGCTATGAGGTGTTAGTCATCATGCTATTATGATTGCTATCGTTGTTGATGGTATTGTCACTAGAGAAAAGGACCAAGAGACCCTCCCCAACACAGACACAAAATTGTGGCTTTTACTTCAACCCTGTGCCATTCCTGGGAAGGAGTCAGAGTGATTTACCTTCCCAACCTCCAGTTTTCCCTAAAGATTTCCCTTATATTAAATTTGTCTGGTTACTCATTCTTCTTGTGGACAACAAACTCCTAAACCTCTTGGATACGAGGGCCTAATGCCATGTTAACCCCTCTATGAGGCTATCCTAATCTGCTCAGGCACAGTTCATCACAAGCACTTCTTCCAATGCAGCCCTATGGCCCTACTCCATCAGAACATTTGCCACACTGTGCTCGAGTCTTTATGTACTTGTCTGTTGTCCTCACCAACCTGTGAGATTCTTGTGGACAAGAATTGTGCTGACTGATCTCTGTATGTCCCTCCTTTTTTTCACTGTGGAAGAAAGCAAAGGAAAAAAATAGAAAATTTTATTTTTATGCATGTTGAATTTGAAAGCTTCAAGAAGTATGAGATATATATGTACCCACACTGATGAGAATATATGCTGATTTCTATATCCATATTGTCTATACCTGTCTATCTATCATCTGTCTATCCTGATGAGAATACTCATCAGGCAATTGTTAAACAAGTTGGAAATTAGAGAAGGTCAAGACTAGAGATATACATTCAAGTGTTATTTGTACCTGCTGATACTTGAAATGATAAGAATGGATAAGGTACGTGAAGGTGAGATTTTAGAGAGAAAAGAGAAGAAGCGCAAGGAAGAAACCTGGGGAGTCTAGATTTTCCTAATTCTTGCCCTTCATCTCCACAGACAGAGCCAATTGCTCCTTCCTCCTATTTCAGATAGGGTCAGTCCTTCTCTAAGCTCTCAGGCCTTTTGACCTTAGAGAAATTTAAGGAGCTCTGGATCCTCTCTTAGTTTTCATTCATCTCTGCAGTTAATCTAAGATATAAACCAGGACAGGGAAATGGGTCTCTGCCTTGTTCCTCAGGGCCTCATCCTATATGGTAATCTTCCCACAATCTCAGGTCTAGCCTGTCTTGGCCATGAGATATATATCATTTACAATAGTGTGCAGAGTTGAGATGGGAGTGACTACACGAGACCGGGGTTAGACTGGTGATCCAAAGCAAAAGTAAAATCTGAATTTGATGCCAAACCTTAATATGTGAATCAAAAACAAAGTCTTGGGTATGGAAAGCAATGGTTAATGTCAGTTTCTCACCCATCACAGCAGAAAGAACAAAGCACAAATGTAAGAGTACATGGGAGTTCCCAAAATCAAGAGTCAGCAGAATTTACCAGTATTAATAAAAACCTGAGGAACTAGGCACTCCTATACCCTACTAGAGGAAGTATAGCTTAGTATCAACCATCTTGGAGGGTAATTGGGCAGTATATTTCAAAACCATTAAAAATGTATATACTCCTTTATCCTGTTATTCCATATCCAGCCATTTAATCCAAGGAGATAAAGGATCTTCAGCATGGAGACTGAATTTATAGGAATGATGACAGAAGAAAAGGTGGAGAAGAAAATTCAGTGTCCCCATTAATAAGCTTCCAAAATTATATGCACATGTAAATTACGACTCTGATGCTGAAGCTTTGTTAAAATCTTGGTAAATAACTGTTGGAGTTCTATAGACGAAACTCCATCAGTCTGTGTGGAGAAATAACCCTTGTGTATGGAAAGTGTAGTTGGTTGACCATTATCCAGTCTTTTCCTTTGTGCATCCTATTTGGTGTGGAGGCATGGAGAGCTTTGGAGTGACTATTAAAAGCTTTGAATGAAACAGAAGCCCATGAGGTTCAGTTGCTCTTGAATGCCTGGAAAACTAATAGATTGACATTTTAAAAAGATCAAACGAAGCCCTGGCTGACCCATGCAATTTGAGCATCAGGTGAATGAGATAACCAGACCTTAAACTATGTGTGAGTCATCTTACCAGTAAACTTGGGTTATTCATCCAACCATTTATTGCTCTGTGATTGTCCATCACAGAGGGTTTGTAAAATGATGTTATTTGCTCATCTGAGGTCAATTAAATCATGATGCACCATTGGTGTAGTGATAGGTTACATTTCCAGGTAAGTAACATCGATTATACATACTAAAAATTCAGTTTACCTGCTATACTTTAAAAATTTTTAAAGGCACAGAGGAGCCAAAATGATCAGCTTGATGTGCATATTTCCTGACAAAAGAGGAATTTTATAGCTCTGAATAATGTCAAATTGTATTTGCCTGTCATCAGAATTGGTCCCAGAGAAAGGCATACCAGAATGTGTCAGCACCCCATGCAAGAGGACTGCCAGCTGCCCAGAAGGAAGAAAGAGGAAGGAAATTTCTCTAAGAATAGTGCATTACACCTTCTTTGGCATTTCCATCTGGAAAATCTCAAAACATTTGACTAATTTAATTGTATATCTGTAATTATGTTTTGCACTATGTTTCATAGAGAGAAGGAAATGAACATTTATTGAGTGCTTACCTCATGCCAAACATTGTGGTAGTTGTTTGACGAGTGTAACAGGATGCTAAAGTAGAACTTGATGCTGAGGTACCAAGAAACAGCCAATTCCGGTTTGTATCATTGACGAAGGAGATGTTCAAAAACTCTCACAGGACTCACTCACTCACCTACATCAAGGATATAGAAGGTCAATGGGTACATATTTGAAGAGATTTTCTTTGAAGAGAGCAGTCGTGTGTCTCCCACCCTGCCCCTTCAAAGGAGAAAGGAGTAAGAGTACCATCTCCTAAACCTGAATCCACAGGGTGGGATTTCGAAGAGACCAATATGAGATCTTAATATAAGTCTATGAACCTTGGAGAACATAGTGGTTTGGTGTTTGAGCCACAGCTGAGGAATATAAATGGACAGACGCTGGGTGAGAGTAGAGCGCTGGCATAGCTTTGGGCATTTCCTGTGGACCATGGTTGGAGAGAACTTCCTGGGGGGCAAGAGGATGGTGGCAGCGGAGAAGCTGGAGGTGGACCTCCAGTGGATGCTAAGAAACTATGAAAGAAGTTGAATGTCAATGCCCGGGACGTGGGCTTTAGGTAAGAGCACCCTATGATGGCTGAGGGTGGGGTCACCAAAGAATTCCCAAAACAACCCTGGAAAGGAAAAATCATTTAAATATCTGCCAGGTCCACAAACTGCTGAGTTTAGAACACCTCAGATTTCCCATTCCCCTTACTTCTGCCTCCTCCTCTCTGCTCTAACCCTGGGGAAATCAGAAGCACTAGTTAGAAAAGGAGAAGTCTACTGAGGAAGGACAAAAGTAGCCAACTGTACCTTCTTTCCAGGACTGACTGCACATCTCCTGCTCAAAAAGGCACTAGATGAAGAAGAGTAGACTCATTAAATTTAAATAGAGTTTAGCTTTGCTTGTTACATGGAGCTGTACAGTTTTTAATTCCTGAATTGAAACTCTATTTTCTACTTTAAAGGATATACATGTATGGGACAAGATAGGGATATGATAGAGTGAGTAATAGCCTCTCAACCCCCACTCCTAAAAAATGATGACATCCTTATCCCTGGAACCTATGGATATGTTACCTTAAATGGCAAAAGGGACTTTGTAGGTGTGATTAAGTTAAGAATCTTAAAATGGGGAGATTATCTTGGAGTTTCCACATTGGTCCAATGTGATCACAAGGGCCCTTATAAGAGGGAGGTAGGAGGGTCACAGACCCAGAAGGCAATGTGACCATAGAAGTAGAGGGACAGACAGATATTGGAAGATGCTACACTGCTGGCTTTGAAGATAGAAGATAGGGCTATGGGCCAAGGAATTCAAGGGGCTTCTAGAAGCTAGAAAAAGTAAGGAAAGAGATTTTCCCTTAGAGCTTCCAGAAGGAACACAGCCCTGCTAACTCATTTTAGGACTTCTAACCTCCAGAGCTATAAGATAATAAATGTGTGGTGTTTTAAGCCCTCAAGCTGGAGGTAATTTATTATAGCAGCAATCTATTAGCAGACTAATACATAGGATTTATTAAATGTTTCATGAAAGGGGCAGGAGGAAAACTTGCCTCACTGACTAAAATTAAGGGACAAGAGGAAAAAAGGGGGGAATAGGTTGCTTTCTGATTTTGTATTCTACAAGGCAAGATTTGTTCACTTGGTTATCTTGTTAATATTCACAATAACTTTATGATTAGCTATTATCATCTCTATTATAAAGCGAAGAAACTGAACATGAGAGGTTAAGAAATTTGTCTAAGGTAACACTGTAGGCAAGTGTGACCAAAACAGGGAAAGAGCCTGAACTACTGGTGACAGGCCAGCTGGTTGGTGCAAGCCCTCTTGTCCACCTGGGTCCAAAGCCTGTGTCTTTTTCATTGTACTACACTACCTTCTGTGTGCATCATTCTCATTTTCAGATGGATCACAAACTATGAAACACCTTCCATAAATTTTATGCCCCCTAAATGTACAAGTTCTCTCCAAGATTCAATGCTTAGTCCATCCCAATCAACGTCCTTGAAACTCTTTAGCTGATGGTGTCCCAAGCCAAACTCTAGTTCCGACCTCTCACGATGACTGCATTTGCCAGGCTACTTCCCTGATTCAGGCTTTCTGAAAAGAATCTTATCATTTAGGAGTTAAATCATCATCTGGACCTGATTCTCTTGACTTCTAATTTTTTTTTAAAGATTGTATTTATTTATTTCAGAGAGAGAAAGAAAGCACAAGCTTGAGTTGGGGGGTGGATGGGAGAAGGAGAAGCAGGCTCCCCACTGAGCAGGGAGCTTGATGCAGGGCTGGATTCCAGGCCCCTAGGATCATGACCTGAACCAAAGGCAGACACTTAACTGACTGAGGCAGGCAGGCACCCCGACTTCTAATTTCTTTAAACATTACCACCATTTTGTCATTCTTCCAGACTGAACAGTTTAGAATTATCTTAGGCTCATCTATGTATCTCATTCTTTAACGCTGAGATTGCCACAGGTGGTATATTCTACTCATTCTATCCAGAATGAAACCCAGAGAGAAAAAAGATTAAACGAATAAATAGAGTATCCGTGATGGGTAGGACAAATGGCTTGTTCAAATGGCTTCATATAGATATAGAGAGAAGAGATAGCATTGGAAACTGTGGGAGTGATGCTGTGTTCATGTTCTTGATTGCAGTGATATTTTGAGGAGTGTATATATATACCAAAGTTCTTAAAAATGAACATCTTAAATATGTGCATTTTATTATATTAGTTGTACCTCAATAAAGTTGAAAAATGTGGGAAAAAAGAATATATTTAAAGGTACATTCAACACTAATTCCTCTGTCATCTTCTTTCCCTACCCTATAATTTCTCCCTCAGGTATCCTTTTCTCTAGGATTGCCAGTTCTATCTGAACTGTGCAAGCTCTCTTCCCAGCCTTTTTCATGGCAAAGCACCCCTTAATATACCCTAGCTCCCTCCAGCTACGGTATCAGGGACGGGGACAGGAACAAATTGAACAGTCTGCAAGCTGCTTTAAATGCAAAATAAAAATCAATCAGAACATCTTCACAGAAATTTTCAAAAGCTGTTATGAATTACTATACACATTATAAATAGTTTTTTTTTTTAAGACAAGTAAATCTAGTTAAATAGCAATTCTGTGACTTAGTCATTTGGCAAATTGGTTTTCAGGGAATTGTCTTTTGGTAGATTGACAGAGAGCTACCTGTCTGACATCAATGTCCTTCCTTTATCAAGGGAGACAGATTACTAAAAAAGAGTATTGTTTTTTACATAATGTACAGTAAGAATCTGTGTGTCTCTTATAGAAGACAGACTATGAATTTGCAAAAGGAGAAGGGACTATATCAGTTTTTGGCAACATTCTCTTGCTTAGAAATTATGCTTTCTTGATTTTTAAGGTTTCTGTCTTTAAAGTTGTGACTGGAAAGCCAAAGTACAAGACCTCACGATTCAATGGAATGATATTCGAGTTTTGGCTAGAGCTAAATATAAAGACATTGTAATGTCTTAGGAACTATGACCAAAACTGTTTGAGAAGGTGAAAAGAATGCAGAATTAAAGTATACTTTAAAGAAGTAAGTTCATTGAAAACAGTCCAGGTGGGTTTTTTGGAATTCTAGTTACCTAAATCAGGTAATAAACTTTGAATATGGTTGCAAAGGAATTACAGAGAACATAATGAACCTAGGGATACAAGATGTGAAATCCGTCTCATCTAAGGATATGGACTTGGAGTCTCTGTTGACTGGGGGGCCATAAAAAAGGCCCAACAGCCTATCAGAGCCTGTGGTAGTATCATCTTGCATGAAGTAGTATAGAGATCCTATGTCCTTGTCTCATTTCTGCCTAAAATACAGCTATCACTTGGTTTCATATATTTTCATCCAGTCACTTTCAGTCTCCCAAGATGGCAAAACAGTTTCCTATAGTTTGTTTTTGATCACATGTGGCCATAGTAGAATCATAGATATTTACCCTCTCAGGTCCTATATTCTTGTCTTGGATCTTTTCCGGACATGAAGCTTCAGCTTGCTTAAGACAGAAAAACTGTTCCTCATGATAGTGAAAGTACTTTCTCAATCCTGGGAATGATTACAGTTTAATGTAGAAATGGTAAAGCAAATCAACACAGACTATAGTATCTTAAATTATATTTAGCGATAATATGATATATGTTTGTTATTTAATATGTCTCTAATGTTCAGGAAAATCTGACGTATTAGTCAAACAAAAATCTAATTACATGATAAAGTAGTAGCACTTTTAACAGTAACTGTCCACACTGCTATGGACAGTTTGCAAAAGCGGATACAGGTCTTGTTTAACTTTTGACAGAATGGAAGATTAAAGATGAACTAAGCTATGCTATTGCTTTATTCTTCTGCCAAGAAATTTCTAGGTCTCATACAGATAACAATATAGTGAATCTAATTGAAGAATAGCTATAGATTGGGAAAATATCATACAATTATCATTAACAATGGAACAATTGAGTCAAGCAATTTAGCAGTCACGAGCATAAGATGTTTTATTCTTACCCTTCAACAAGGTGTTCAGAAAGAAATTACAACATGGCATAGCATAACAGAATCACAGACTCACCCAGAAAGACAGTGGGCCACTGTTACCAGCCACTTGATTTGGTAAGTACCTTGTAATATTTTTTTTAAAAAGTTGAAATAAAAAGATACCCCAGCTAGTGTAGGTTAAAAGTTTTTCCCAACGATAACAAAAACCTGAGCTTTGTAATTTGTAAATGATAATATTTACATAGCAGAACTAGCAAGCACAACAGTTGCTTAAACAAAGTAGTTTTCTGGAGACTGTTGCAAAGTAGACTTCACTGCAAAGCACTGAAGTGCCTTGAAGCTTCAGTATTTCATGAACCATGTGATACAGAGCCTCCTATCACTCAACTATAGCTATGATTTTGACACTTATGTGCATGCAAAGACAGCAGGTATAGATGAAAAGGCAGAAGCAATTTAGTTATCTTGAAATCCAATTACACAGCTTCACTGCTATATTAATAGGTCAAAAGAAAAAGTCTAAAGCAATTGGGAAAAATAGTGATTGCAAAAGTATTAGAAATAAAATTATAAATGAGAAGAAAAATTAAGTCTACTTCTGAAAATATTCTAGTGTATCTTCAAGCAATACACAAAACTTTAGTTGGGAATTGCTTCAAAAGACCACCTAAAAAACTTGTAAACAGTGAAGGAAACCATCGACAAAACAAAAGGCATCCTACTGAATGGAAGAAGATATTTTCAAATCATATATCCAATAAGGGGTTAATATCCAAAATATATAAAGAACTCATAAAACTCAACAGCAAATAATAATAATAATAATATTTAAAATGGGCAGAGGGCTTGATAGACATTTTCCAAAAGAAAACATGCAGATAACCAACAGACACATGAAAAGATGCTCAACATCACTAATCATCAGGGAAATGCAAATCAAAACCACAATGAGATATCACTTCACCCCAGTCAGAATAGGTAGTATCAACAAGACAAGAAATAATAGGTGTTGGCAAGGCTATGGAGGAGAGGAAACCCTCATGCACTACTAGTAAGAGTGTAAATTGGTGCAGCCACTATGGAAAACAATATAGAGGGTTCTCAAAGACTTAAAAATAGAAATACCGTATGATCCAGTAATTCCATTGCTGGGTATTTACCCAAAGAAAACAAAAACATTAATTTGAAAAAATATATGCCTCTTTATATTTATTGCAGCATTATTTACAATAGCCAAGATATGGAAGCAACCTAAGTGTCCATTGATAGATGAATGGATAAAGAAGATTATAAATGTGTGTGTGTGTGTGTGTGTGTGTGTGTGTGTGTGTGTGTGTATATAATGGAATATTACTCAGCCATTAAGAAGAACGAAATCTTGCCTTTTGTGACAACGTGGATGGCCTTAGAGGGTATCGCACTAGGTGAAAAAAGTCAGACAGAGAAAGACAAATACCACTTGTGATTTCACTTATATGTGAAATCTAAAAAACAAAACACACATATAAATTTAAAAAAAACACAAACAAACAAAAACAGAACAGACTCATAAATACAGAGAACAAACTGCTGGTTGTCCTAGGGGAGAGAGGCAGGTGGATGGACAAAATATGTGAAGGGGATTAAGAGGCAGAAACTTCCAGTTATAAAATAAATAAGTCACTGGGATTAAAAAGTAGATCATGGGGAATGTAGCCAATAATATTGTAATAATGTATGGTGACAGATGGGAACTATACTTATTATGGTGAGCATCACATAATGTACAGAACTGTTGACAAACTCTGGTGTACACCTGAAACTAATACAACACTGTATGTCACTTATACTTTAATGTAAAACAAAACAAAACAAAACAAAGAAACCTGTGTCATAATCATTGGCCAAATCTCCAGGTTCAGGAGATAATGAAAAAAGTAAATTTTTATCTTAGTTACTATTAAAAAGATAAAAAATCTTTCTAACATGAGCTTGCCAAAAAATTTTTGTTTTTCTACTGACCTTAGTTAATAGCAGGTATCCATATAGTATCACAAATAGGAGTAATCTAATAGCTAACCTATCCAAGAATGGATTGTTCTTATATTATAATGTCAGACTTTTAAATTTAACTATTAACATTTTTGCTTACCATTTAGAATGTTTATTTATACCTATTAAAATCAATTTTAGAGAAATTTAGACAGTTTTATCATAATCATACTTATGTATATAAAAAGGAAAATATAAGCAAAATAAATTATCACCCATGACTTTGAGTCAAATTCCTCTAAATCACTTTTTTGTCCACATTTTTCCAAACAATGTCATCTCCTGTGCCATCAAGAGTATATATAATGCAGCATTTCCTAAAAGAATGCTCAATGATGCTCTTCAGTTTAGTCAGCAGGAAGTATCTGACAATTTGGTGTTTGATGCCTTAGTGACAAGCCCTTATCCATGCATGAAATGGTTATACCATCATCATCTTGTTGCTTTGAATTTTCTGGCATCTACTCCAAAGATTTGGAGACTTCTCCTGCTTCCATTCCACTACTTGGAGAGTGAGAGGCAATCCTTCTGCATTTATCTTTCTAACACATATAATGTTCCCTTCATCTTGTGTGTATGAACCAACAGTGTTATAAGTAATAAGTTATGATAAAAAATTTTTAAACTTTTTCAATTTATCCTTATCCCAAAAGTCAGTTTTGTAATGGCAACAATTGACTTAAGCCTTGACTTTAGCCAGATATTCATTTTAACCCCTGACCATTTGGCAGTCTGTCAGAATGTATATTGGGTACAGCTCTGCCTTTTATGCCTCTTGTTTGCTGTCTCAGCATTTATTTTCCCCACTCTCTTATCTCTATTCCTAAGAAACATATCCCTAGGTTGAGGTCTTTCCCCTCTCCCATGCTACTTAAGACAGAAGAGGCAGCTCCTACCCTCAGTTTCAAGGATGTCTGATAGGTCTTACAGAAATCCCAGCCCCCTTGCTAGTGATGGATTCAGAAATTAACATTTTACCTAATACTAGCAAATAAGATGTGAGGGGGGATTTACTGAAGGTTTGGTGAATTTTTTTTTCTTCTGTTTTAAAAGAAAGCCAATGGAGTTCTTTCTTTCTGCCATTAGATGCAAAAAGGAAAGTAGACCCAACTGCTACCAGCCACCATCCCATTGGCATGAAAGAAACTTGACTTAAGATGAAATTGACATGGCTGATACATAGTTCAGCAGAAGAGAATGCCCAGAATTCTGAAGGGCACCATTGAACCATTGGGTGAACCAACTCAGAAATCCACACTATCATTGCTCTTCCATTTGTGTGAACTAATGTACTTGCTTAAACAATACACAGATATTAAGATACTTGTGGCTGAACACATTCTGTTTGATATAAACCCATTATTTTTGGTTGGTCAGAATGAAATTTTGGATGGAGTCCCATCATTCATTCCTATACATTGAAACATTTGAAATTATCAGCAAGACAAATCAAAAATGTATCTGATACTTTCTCTGGTTTTAGCAAGATGGGATCTAGCAGACATCTGGATTGCCAGAATCTGCCATCAGTATTTAATCTTGGCCTCGCCAGTTAGATGATCTGATTCAACAGAGCAAATTAGTCACTCAGTCAGCGTGATAGGCTTGGCCTAAAGGTGATTTGAGTTTGAGAAGTTTACTTTATCTTCACCTTGGTGAAGCCATTGTTTGCACTCTGGTGCAAGTTGTTGTGACTCTGATTCCAGTAATGTCTTTGTGTAGCTTAAATAGTTGTATGAGGTGATGCTGACTTATCTACTGTCAGATCCAAAAACATTATGTCTTTTCTTATAATACATGCAAAATCAGCTTTTACTTTCTGATTAAATTTGAAGCAAACATATTTTTATGATTGAAAGAATTTTTGGTTCTTTTGTTCCTTTTCCCATTTTTTTCCCTGTCCCTCTCTCTCTAGTTTATTTCATAAAGCAAATAGTTACTGATTTTCTGCTGTGTCAGACATCCAGTGGGTGAAGGAAATTCAATATGAATATGACTGATAACCAGTCCTCAAAACTCTCATGCCTAGAGGAAAGTCAGGCATACCATGTGGAAGCACAGTGAAGAGGTATAAGCCACATGATATAGAAGAGAGAGCAAGTAATTCTTCCTGACCTCATGAGATACACTTTCCATAAGTCCCTTCATTCCTGCTTTAAGATTTTTTTTATTTTGACTGAGGTTTTACTTAAATACTGTCCAACTTCTCACACCATATCCATTAAACTGAGCTCGGTTTCTTTTAGACAGTATCAAAAGTAGGAGCACCTGGGTGGTAAGTTGGTTTAGCATCCAACTCTTGATTTCAGCTCAGGTCATGATCTGAGGGGTCATGAGATCTAGCCCACATCAGACTCCAAGCTGGATAGGGAGCCTGCTTAAGATTCTCTCTCTCTCTCCCTCTCCCTCTGACCCTTCCCTACCCATCTCTCTTTCTCTCTCCAAAAAAAAAAAAAAAAAAAAAAAAAAACTCCTTCAAAAATGACATGAACACTTAAAAAGAATTTTGATTGTATGTTGAAAAAGAAGACCTTCCTTGCTCCCTTTGGCCCTCTTCCAGAGGTTGAGGGTTGTGGGAGTTTGTAGGGGAGTAGAAAGTGGTCTGAGAACTGTGAAACTATGAATCTTTCGTGTTTCCTGGACCAGTCTCATAGAAATGTCCCTCTCTGCTTTATGGACATGCTCATGTTCTGTCCCCTTTTCCTTCTTGAAGATGAAAACTATGAAAAGCCAGTCCATCCTCTTTCTTAACCAGTGTCTGATTTTCTTCTGCCCTGCTTTCAAAGATTTGGCCACTGAAATAATAAGGATACAGCATCCCACTTTCCGCTTTATATAAAACTGCATGAAAGTAAATTATTTTTCCTGGTAAAATCTTATTCTGATAATCTTAATGAGTGACGAGTCTTATTTTAAAAAGGACCATATATCTTGTCCTAGTAAATGGCCTGGCCTCCAGAGTCTTCTGAGCTTTAACATTAACTCATTCTTACTAATTCTTTTAAAATGAGTTCTGTGCTTTGGAATGTTGCTCCATTTTCTATTATGTGTACCTGTCCTTAATTGCAATAACATTTTTCTAGCTGCCTTACCCAGGAATGACCATTCTTCCCAGTACATGAGCTTTGCTAGCCAGTAGTGTTGGTGCCTACCTCACATGATGGGATCCTTTCCCTACTCTGGAAAGGTATAATGGTCTGGTGATCAGGCATAAGCAAGCATATACCAAGTGGGGAGGAGTGACCATGGGTTGCAAATTGCTCTGGAAGATACAGAAGACCAGATCTGGTGATCTAGATGCTGGAGAGGGTATCATAGTTTCTGACCTCCTAGGACTAAGATGACCCTCTGACCTGATAAACAAATCATGAATTCCCCTAACCGCATAGAGGAAGAGAGAAAAAAAGAACACAACTAACAATGAATCCTGCATTATGTGACAAGCAGAGTGTTAGCCATTTTCATGTATTTATTAATTTTCAAGAGCTCCAAGGGCACTAAAATGCCTCCTAGCTAGTGACTGGCAGAGCTGGGAATTGACCCAGAACCATCTGACACCAAACTTACCTATAAATTGGCCTTCATAAAGCACTCTTCTCTCTGTTTATCCTTTTCTTGAACCTCAGGCAGCCATGTTTATCCAGACCCTGCAAGTGTAAAATTGATGACATAATCATGTGATGGTGTCTATGGGACTATTACAGGAGGATTAGGCTATTATCAACAAATCGAGGACTAGTATTGTTTTATCAGCATGAGAGTGTTTTCAATTAATTTGTAATTAAATAAAGGAAGCAATTTACTGGGTCTTGGAGAAGTCAGAGCTGGGAAAGGCTTATCTCATCAGTCTCAGCTGTGCATTCCTCCTGTACCGCCTCATTGTTTAGATCACAGTGGTGATACATGATCTGACCTATAGGAGTAATTCAATAAAACATCAATATTTTCCTTCCTCCTTAACCCACGGTGCTGCAGTGACTGGAGAAATCTGCCTAGAATGGCCTCCATCATGAGTCCATCAAGAGCTATACCTTTGTCCTTACTGTTCTGTCAGCTATTCCTGCCAACAGCCTGACCTTGTCAGAAATGACCACACTAGTTTTGTCTAGGTGAGAGACAAGTGGACTTCATGGGTTCAAAAGTGTTTTAAATGTCTTTTCATCTACATTTTCTGGGCACTATGTTGACCTCTTTACTACTATGGTCTGATATAATCCCCTCCTAATCATCTTGCAAAGTGGGTACTGTTATCTCTGTTTTATTAGATGAGTAGGTTTAGGTTAGTATGTAGCTGAGAACAGTACTTAGTTCTGCAGCATTCGCAGGGCTCAGAGCTTTTCCATCCACACTGCTCAGCCCAGGTTTATGCAAACTGTGAAAGGTGAAAATGTATGGTCTTCCCACATAGCCGCAGGATATTGTAGTCATTTCTTTACAGGTTTTTCTTTTATTCATGGTATCTTTTAAAAAAATTTTATTTAAATTCCAGTTAGTTAACTTACAGTGCAATATTAGTTTCAGGTGTACAATACAGAGATTCAACACTTCCATACAATATCCTGTGCTCATCACAACAAGAGCACTCTTTAATCCCCATCACTTATTTCGCCCATCCCCCCCCCACTCACCTCCCCTCTGGTAACCATCAGTTTGTTCTCTATAGTTAAAAGTCTGTTTCTTGGTTTGCCTTTCTCTCTCTTTTTTTTCTTCCCTTTGTTTATTTGTTTTGTTTCTTAAATTCCACGTGAGTGAAATCGTATGGTATTTGTCTTTCTCTGACTTACTTCACTTAGCATAATACTCTCTAACTCCATCCATGTTGTTGCAAATGGCAAGGTTTCATTCTTTTTTATGGCTGAGTAATATTCCAGTACACATATACAATACATATACAAATACATACACATATACATATACATATGCAACCACATCTTCCTTATCCACTTACCAGTCGATGGACACTTGGGCTCATTTCACAATTTGGGTATAAACATCAGGGTGCATGTTTTCTTTGAATTAGCATTTTTGTATTCTTTGGGTAAATACCTAGTAGTGCAATTCCTGGATCATAAGGTAGTTCTACTTTTAACTTCTTGAGGAACCTCCATCCTATTTTCCAGAGTGGTTGCACCAGTTTGCATTCTCACGAATAGTGCAAGAGGGTTTCTCTTTCTCCACATCCTTGCCAACATTTGTTTCTTGTGTTGATTTTAGCCTTTTTGACAGGTATGAGGTGATATCTCATTGTAGTTTTGATTTGGATTTCCCTGATGGTAAGTGATGAGCATCTTTTCATGTGCCAGTTGGCCATCAGTGTGTCTTCTTTGGAAAAATGTCTATTCATGTCTTCTGCCCATATTTAATTGGATTATTCATTTTTTGGGTGAGTTTTAGAAGTTCTTTATATGTTTTGGATACTATCCGTTCATCAGATATGTCATTTGCAAATATCTTCTCCCATTCTGAAAATTGCTTTTTAATTTTGTTCATTGTTTCCTTCACTGTGCAGAACCTTTTCATTTTGATGTAGTCCCAATAGTTTATTTTTGTTTGTTTTCCTTCTTTCCAGAGACATATCTAGAAAGATTGTGCTATAGCTGATGTCAAAGTTACTGCCCGTGCTCTGTTCTAGGATTTTTATGGTTTCAGGACTCACATTTAGGTCTTTAATCAATTTTGAACTTATTTTTATAGCTTAAGAAAGTGGTTGTTTTATTCTTCTGCATGTTACTGTCCAGTTTTCCCAACACCATTTGTTGAAGAGACTTTTTCCCATTGAATATTCTTTCTTGCAGACAAACTGATACTCTATATAGAAAACCCAAAAGACTCTACAAAAAAACTGCAAGAATGATAAAGGAATTCAGTAAAGTCTCAGGATACAAAATCAACATATAAAAATCTGTTGCATCTCTGTACACCAATAATGAAGCAGCAGAAAGAGAAATTAAGGCAACAATCCCATTTACAACTACCAAAAACAGTAAGATTCCTGGGAATAAGCCTAACCAAAGAGGTAAAAGACCTGTATTCTGAAAATCATAAAACACTGATGAAAGAAATTGAAGATGACACAAAAAAATGGAAAGACATTCCATGCTCATGGATTGGAGAACAAATATTGTTAAAAATGTCTATACTACCCAAAGCAATCTATACATTTAGTACAATCCCTATCAAAATACCACCAGCATTTTTCACAAAGCTAGAACAAGCAATCCTAAAATTTGTATGGAACCACAAAATTCTCCAAATAACCAAAGCAACCTTAAAAAAGGGTATTAAGGAGGACATGTGTGTTGATGAGCGCTGGGTGTTACATCAACTAATGAATCATTGAACATTACATCAAAAACTAATGTTGTACTATATGCTGGCTAATTGGACATCAAAATAAAAAAATAATAAAATAAGATAAAAGAAAAGAATAAGCCAGAGGTTAAAAAAAAAAAAAAAAAACAAAGCTGGAGACATCACAATTCCATACTTCAAGTTACATTACAAAGCTGTAGTAAACAAAACAGCATGGTACTGGCATAAAAATAGACACACAGTCAATGGAACCGAATAGAAAACCTGGAAATGAACCCACAACTATATGGTCAACTAATCTTCAACAAAGCAAGAAAGAATATCCAATGGGAACAAAGACTGTCTTTTCATGGTATCTTAATCATCATCCAAATATCTGTAGGACTTGGCACAGATATTTCAGTAAGCTTATGCTATAGAACAATAATAATTGTAACAACAGCAACTAGAAGAACAAATACAAACTTGACTGCTTACCAGGTTCCAGGGACCATTCTCAATGCTTAACTCATTAAAGCCTCATAAAAATGCTGATTAGATAGATGCCTATTATTATATCTGTGTTACAGGTGAAGAAACACAGTGAATTAATTATTACTTATCATTAAATATTTATTCTTTTATTATTAGATGTCATTTATCTTCTAAATTCTCACGAATAGTTAAGATTTTTTTCTCTTTTTTTTAACATTGGCACTTATAGTTCCGGTACTGCCATTGATGTGTGAGTTTTTTTCCCTACACCAGTTGATTCTCCAACACCAACTGGGTATCCTGCAATTTAACTCAATTGTCACACTGTCTGCCTGGATGTAGCATCAGATTCCACAAGTTAAGGGCTCAGTTCTACAAGACTGCACCCCAGACTTATTATTTGGGCTTCTGACCTACCAGTTATAAAGTGGAGGTTCCTAGGACCCCTCCTTATGTTTGACTAATTTACTAGAGAGACTCACAGAACTCAGAGACACATTTTACTCACTAGATTCTTGGTTTATTATAAAAGGGATATAACTGAGGACGATGGAAAATATACATAGAACAAGATATGAAGGAAGGGGCATGAGCTTCCATGCTCTCTCTGGGCACCACTCTCCCAGTGCCTCCACATATTCACTAGTCCTGAAGCTTTTCCAAATCCTGTCCTTTGCAGTTTTTATGGAGGTTTCATTACAGAAGCATGATTGATTTAATCTATTGGCTCTTGGTGATTGAACTCCATCTCTAGCTCCTTTCCACTCCGCAGGAGGTCAGAGGGTGGGACTGAAAGTTCCAGCCCTCTAATCACCTAGTTGGCTCCAGGGACAACCAGCTCCTATCCTAAATGCTTTCCAGAGGTTACTCATTAACACAGCAAAAGACACCTTTATAGCTCTCTTCATAAGGAATTCCAAGGGTTTTAAAAGCTCCATGCCTGGAGAAGGGACAAAGACCAAATATGTATTTCTTATTATAAGTCACAATATCACAGCACCCTTGCTTATCTAAATGTCTGGTAGACACATTTACTATCCAGGAAACGCTAAGGATGATAGATTCTTAACTATAGGAAATAAACTGAGGGTTGCTGGAGGGGAGGTGGGTCGGGGGATGGGGTAATTGGGTGACTGGCATTAAAGAGGGCACTTAATGTGATGAGCAGTGGGTGTTATATGCTTCTTTTTTTTATAATAATATTTTTATTATATTATCTTAGTCACCATACAGTACATCCCTGGTTTTTGATGTAAAGTTCGATGATTCATTAGTTGCGTATAACACCCAGTGCACCATGCAATACGTGCCCTCCTTACTACCCATCACCAGCCTATCCCATTCAAAGCCCTCAGTTTGTTTCTCAGAGTCCATAGTCTCTCATGCTTCATTCTCCCTTCTGATTACACCCCTTTCTTTATCCCTTTCTTCTCCTACTGATCTTTCTAGTTCTTATGTTCCATAGATGAGAGAAACCATATGATAATTGTCTTTCTCTGCTTGACTTATTTCACTTAGCATTATCTCCTCCAGTGCCATCCATGTTGTAGCAAATGTTGAGAAATTGTTCTTTTTGATAGCTGAGTAATATTCCATTGTATATATGGACCACAGCTTCTTAATCCAGTCATCTGTTGAAGGGCATCTCAGCTCCTTCCATGATTTAGCTATTGTGGACAATGCTGCTATGAACATTGGGGTGCATATGGCCCTTCTCTTCACTACGTCTCTTCACTCTTCACTACTGGTAAATACCCAGTAGTGCAATGGCTGGATCATAGGGTAGCTCAATTTTTAACTTTTTAAGGGACCTCCACACTGTTTTCCAGAGTGGCTGTACCATCTTGCATTCCCACCAACAATGTAGGAGGGATCCCCTTTCTCCACATCCTCTCCAACAATTGTTGTTTCTTGCCTTGTCAATTTTTGCCATTCTAACTGGCATAAGGTGGTATCTCAGTGTGGTTTTGATTTGAATTTCCCTGATGGCTAATGATTTTGAACATTTTTTCATGTGTCTGTTAGCCATCTGTATGTCTTCATTGGAAAAGTGTCTGTTCATATCTTCTGCCCATTTTATGATTTGTTTATTTGTTTCTTGTGTATTGAGTTTGAAAAGTTCTTTGTAGATCTTGGATACCAGTCTTTTATCTGTAGTATCATTTGCAAATATATTCTCCCATTCCTTGGGCTGCCTGTTAGTTTTTTTTTACTGTCTCCTTGGTTGTGCAGAAGCTTTTTATCTTGATGACGTCCCACAAGTTCATTTTTTCTTTTGTTTCTCTTGCCTTTGGAGATGTGTCATGAAAAAGGTTGCTGTGGCCGATGTCGTAGAGGTTGCTGCCTATGCTCTCCTCTAGGATTTTGATGGATTCCTGTCTCACATCGAGGTCTTTCATCCATTTAGAGTTTATCTTTGTGTATGGTGTGAGAGAGTGGTCAAGTTTCGTTCTTTTGCATGTAGCTGACCAATTTTCCCAGCACCATTTATTGAAGAGACTGTCTTTTTTCCACTGGATGTTTTTTCCTGCTTTATCAAGGATTAGTTGCCCAAAGAGCCAAGGTCCATTTCTGGGTTCTCTATTCTGTTCCATTGGTCTATGTGTCTGTTTTTATGCCAGTATCATGCTGTCTTTGTGATCACAGCTTTGTAGTACAGCTTTTTGCAAGTTCTATTTTATCATCAATTTTCTTGAGAAACACTTCAGTTTTAATATTTCATTAAACTTGCACTTCCATTTTTTAACTTAACTGCTACTGGTGGGTTTAGTACAAAATAAGAAAGTATTGCCAAACAATAAAATAGTTGTAGATTTCTGCCATACTGTAAATAACAAAACCACTATAACAAGAGAACTCAGACTGCTCTTTCTATGACAAGATTGTCAGGCCTATATTTCTTGCACATACTTCAAGTTCACCTACTCAGTAATTTCCCATGTTTCTACTGACCTGACTCAGGATGACTTTCTGTCATTTTCTAGTAGTCTTGAGCATCTTTTATGTCATGACAAAGGGCACTGGAGTTTGTCAACAAACACCTTGTATGCTGTCCTAGGAAAAGGGAGTGTTAGTTACATTGTACAAAGAAGACTCAGGAAAAGAGAGATAGGTCATCACTAGTGTCTTTTAGATTTTTTTTTTTAATAATGATTTTTTATTATATTATGTTAGTCACCATACAGTACATCCCCGGTTTTCGATGTAAGGCTCGATGACTCATTAGTTGTGTATAACACCCAGTGCACCATGCAATATGTGCCCTCCTTACTACCCATCACCGGTCTATCCCATTCCCCCACCCGCCTCCCCTCTGTAGCCCTCAGTTTGTTTCTCATAGTCCATAGTCTCTCATGTTTCATTCCCCCTTCTTATTACCCCCCCTTTCTTTATCCCTTTCTTCCCCTACTGATCATTCTAGTTCTTATGTTCCATAGATGAGAGAAATCATATGATAGTTGTCTTTCTCTGCTTGACTTATTTCACTAAGCATTATCTCCTCCAGTGCCGTCCATGTTGTAGCAAATGTTGAGAACTCATTCTTTCTGATTGCTGAGTAATATTCCATTGTATATATGGACCACAACTTCTTAATCCAGTCATCTGTTGAAGGGCATCTCGGCTCCTTCCACGATTTAGCTATTGTGGACATTGCTGCTATGAACATTGGGGTGCATATGGCCCTTCTCTTCACTACGTCTGTATCTTTGGGGTAAACACCCAGTAGTGCAATGGCTGGATCATAGGGTAGCTCAATTTTTAACTTTTTAAGGGACCTCCACACAGTTTTCCAGAGTGGCTGTACCAACTTGCATTCCCACCAACAATGTAGGAGGGATCCCCTTTCTCCACATCCTCTCCAACAATTGTTGTTTCTTGCCTTGTCTATTTTTGCCATTCTAACTGGCGTAAGGTGGTATCTCAGTGTGGTTTTGATTTGAATTTCCTTGATGGCTAATGATTTTGAACATTTTTTCATGTGTCTGTTAGCCATTTGTATGTCTTCATTGGAAAAGTGTCTGTTCATATCTTCTGCCCATTTTTTGATTTGTTTATTTGTTTCTCGTGTATTGAGTTTGAGAAGTTCTTTGTAGATCTTGGATACCAGTCCTTTATCTGTAGTGTCATTTGCAAATATATTCTCCCATTCCGTGGGCTGCCTCTTAGATTTTAATATGTATTAAGGTGAGAACTGTTTTTTAACTATTTCTCACATACTACTAAATGAGACCAGCCGTGGAAAAATCTAGGAATAAGAAGTGGAGGTCTACCAAACTCATCCTGGCTTACTTTAATAAAATAACTGAATGTCATTGAAAAATTCTGGAATAAATCCTAACCCAGACAGGATGGCAGAACAACAGATGTCAACTGGGACGGTTCTGTTCAACCCAGGTGTATAGTCAGATTCCCTTAAAGCCCCTTCCAATCCCAGTGACTCCAATATGATGCTAAATGAGTCAGACAACTACTCACCTCACTGCAATTTCAAGACCTGATGTCTAGAGTGGTTGAAATGACTGGAGTCTTCCTCATTAATAGTCAAATTCCATTTGTTCTTTCAATATTTATTAAGCACCTGATAAAAAAGAGATTACTGAACTAATTCCTTGCCTTCAAGGAACTCACAGCACAGCAGGAGAATCAGGAAAAAAAGCCAACAATTAGAGTACTACTCACTGTTCTGCCCTGTGACCATTTATTAATAGGCTATTCTCCCCATATATATATATATATATGTGTGTGTGTGTGTGTGTGTGTGTGTGTATATATATATACACACACGCTGCAGTCTTTGTCTGTCTCATTACTTCTGATTTATGCAAAACCCAGCCTAGTACCTGGTGTCAATTTAAGAATTGAATGAAGTGCTACACCAGAGGTAAACCTGGGTGATTTGGAATCACAGAAGATAGGAATAAATGAGATAGGAGATCAAAGATGGCTACTCAAGTAAGAAACAAATGAGCTGAATTCGAAGGGCAAGGAGGACTCAGCAAGTTGTGAAGGGCAGGAAGGTGCCTTCCACACAGGAAGAATGATGTGTGTGAATGCACAGACACTAGAAACAGCAGGTGCTTGGGGAAGTTATTCCAATGACATGGCAACAAGGTGGAGGCATGGCAGGAAATGAGGCTCTGGGTGGGGCTGGCTAAAGCTTGGGAATCTGGATCGACCTTAGTCATGAGGAAATCACAGTGACTGTGGGATACCACTCAGATTTAAGTTGCTTTTCTGAGGATCTGAAGCTCTACTTACACCCAAGAGTCCCTGGTCCTGAAGAACAGTGATGTAATCAAAAGAGGAATCGAGAATCAAATTGGCTATCAACTCTTGGAAAGAAAAGGATCAGCCCCTTCTCAAGTTCAATGATAGCAGACCTTTCGCAGGAATCTGAAGGCTCATTCATCTCAGCGCTGCTGTTACATTTAGGTCAGCAACGGTAGAGAGCCTGCTTTCAAGAACTCAACCTCTCCCTATGAAGAAGTAAATAATTGAAGTAATTACTTAAATCAAAAAGTAATAAAAATGGGTCTGAACTCTTTAGATTTTCTTTTCCAACATAATCCCTGCAAATTGCCTTGACTTTTCAGTTTACTTTGAGCATATCTGTCCCTCCCAAGGAAGAAAATTTGGCAAGCTGGAAATAACTAGCTTCACTGGGGATTGCAAGCAGTGGGAATTTCTTATGACTTTGCATGAAAGAGTATATCAGTGTGGAAGAGATGGAGAGAAGGTAGCATAAAGCAGAAGCTGAGAACGTCTGTCTTTTTGATAGTGACTTACTTTGTCCACACTACTTCAGAAATATATAGGGGCGCCTGGGTAGCACAGTTGTTAAGCGTCTGCCTTCGGCTCAGGGCGTGATCCTGGCGTTCCGGGATCGAGTCCCACATCGGGCTCCTCGGCTGGGAGCCTGCTTCTTCCTCTCCCTCTCCCCTGCTGTGTTCCCTCTCTCGCTGGCTGTCTCTCTGTCACATAAATAAATAAAATCTTTAAAAAAAAAACTACTTCAGAAATATCTAGCATTTTTTCCTGGTGTTATCTCTTGCTGAAAATATTATGGCAATTCCCTTGTTAGAATTTCCATCTCTGGTATCTAACCATTGTTAGGGGGTCAATTCCCATAAATTATGGTCTCAATATTTTTTTAGAGATTTTATTTATTTATTTATTTATTTATTTATTTATTTATTTATTTGAGAGAGAGTGAGAGTGAGAGAGATCACAGAGGGAGAGGGAGAAGCAGACTCGCTGCAAAACAGGGAGCCTAATTTGGGGCTCAATCCCAGGACCCTGAGATCATGACCCGACCAGAAGGCAGACACTTAACCAACTGAGCCACCCAGGTGCCCCTACAATCTCACTATTAATGCCACTTCAGCGTCATCTCCCACTACTTCCTACCTTCACTCAATGTTTCCCCAGCCAGACTGACCTAATTATTGTTCTCCAAACATATCCTGCACTTAACCACTTCCATGTCTTTGCTCTTACAGTTCTCTCTGCCTGCAGTGCTCATTTCAGGATACAGTTCAAACTCTTTGGAAGTCTCTCTGATCTTTAAGCTAAAAGGAACTCTTCCCTCTTCTCAACTCCCGTAACAGTTTACCTATGCTTCCTTTTGGTGCTTAACACTTTTCACCTTATATTAGGGCTATTTATATACCAGGCTTATTTTGTTGACAATTCCTTGAAGTCTGTGCCTCACCCATGTTTGTATTCTTTAGACTTCTATCACAATGCCTGACTCATGGTGGGAAGCCAATGAATGAATGAATGAACCCACGGTGCGTGGGGACTTTCTTCTGCCAAAGAGGTGTGTAAAGCTGATAGCATTTCTGCGCAGAGACAGTCAAACTACAGTGCCTCTCTCTCCCCAGCTGTTGGCTTATGGGGTACTAAAGTCCCCAGCTGCAGACAGCTGTACCAGTTGGGACCAGCTGACCTTCTAGCTGCATCCACAGAATGAAAACACTCATACAGGGGTGAGACTTGTCTTACTGATGACTAAGTTTGTCTTAAGTGGTTGTGTCCCTGGGAAGTCTATCCATATTTCTCAGGCTTCTTTCAGGGTGGGCTTCTGGGCATTAGTATCACTTGTTAGCTACAGTCTGCGTAAGTACTTTGGTCTTATTTCTTTGTTCCCTCAGTAAGGGAAGCCCTGCATGTCTAGGCCCTTGGATTTTTTGGATTCTGTGCAGATAGTGGCTGGTGTTGTGATGAGCCTAGTGGGAACACCTGTTATAGCAAAGGATTATTATTTACTTTAACTCTGCCCTTTTCTCAAAGAACTTTAGGAAGATTACACAAAAAAAAAAAGGACACATAGTGCAAAGGTGTTTTTTACAGTGAAAAAAATTAATGTAAAAGAAGAATAGACATTGAACATTAAGATGATTAATGATTAATATAGAAAATGTTTGATGTAGAATATGAAGGCCATAAGACTCTGTGTATGTATTATAGGTGAACTGCAAATCAGACACTAAGCTTCCTAGAAACCAGGGAAAAAAGGGAAAAAAAAGAGGGAAAGATACTTAATTACAAGAATCACAGTGTCTGTAAGACAAGAACCAACCAAGTGGGGCATCTCTCTTCCTCTGCCCTAAGAAATGTTATTCTGCACATTCTATGGAAAAGTGTCCTTCATGATGCAGTGATACAGACAACAATGTCTTTAAGAACATTGAAACACAGCAGCAAAGTCTGGGCCTGACATAAATCTGATGATAGGCAGAATATCCCCATGAGAAGGAACTGCTGTAGAGACTAGTGATTTTCTCCTGCTCCCTACAACTTCAATCCAACAAATATTTCTATTTGAAATATATAACAAATATTTCTATTTGAATAGTGGCTCCTCAGTGTCATCCAGGAGTAAAGGTTTCAAGGAGCCAGACTATAACAGAATATACTGAAACCTAACAAGGCTGTGGTTGTTGTCCATCCAATACCAAAAGAGGACAGAAGCTTAGTCAAAAGCTTGGTTAATATCATTGGAACCAGAAAGTCAGTGAAATCCAAATGCACAACTTGAACAGATGAGGGAGGAAGTCTTAATAATAGCTGATTCTTAACCTCCTATGGTCAGGGCAGCCATCACTCTGGTTAGGGCTGAGTGCCTTAAAGTTATCCTGGGAACCCAAAACTACCACCTCAACAAAGTACTCTGGCCTTTTCTCCAGACAGAGGTACATTCTTGTCACATAGAGGAAAAGGGGTACCATGTTGGTGGAGTGGAAATAAACTGGTGATGGTTATCCTTTGAGCCACATTCAGTAGTCTCCAAATGATAGGATCCAGAATTAGGAAAGGCTCTTATTAAAAAGAAATTATTTTATGGATTTTCTTCCCACAGAGAAATTATGGTTCTTTTTAATGATTACGAGAGTGGAGACCACCATGTGAGGAAAAAATATCATTATTTGAGTATTTATATGTGCCAGCACCTATGCAAAGGGTATGTTGCATAATCTAAGAAATGTATAATTCTAGACAGTAGGACTAGAACCATGAGTGGCAGCAAGTAGGTCTGGGTTAGTATAAGGGGCATTTTAAAAAATAATTCAAGCTGCCAAAGGGCTGCTTTAGAAGGAGGGGATGTCTGAGCAGAGACTGGCCAACAATTTGCCAGGAAATTATGAATCAGTAAAAAAAATAATAAACCTGGATACCCTTTTAAGGGTGCTATTCAGTGATTCTATGAAAAGTGGGCTGCTGCTACCCAGTTATCAAAAGGAAATTTATTCCCATCTGTATTTCCTATTATTTTGTTGGAATGGGATTGTGCTAATCCAGTCACACTCCCTTACTCTGACTTCTGGAGCCTAATGGGTGGGCCCTAAGGCATGAAAACAAAAACAGCAGTCCAAAGGACACGACAAAAATAACTGGTTCATGTGTAGACAGAATCTATATCTATCAAGGGTAGACAGACAAAGGCAGTCTATATAGCAATAAAATAATTATGTCTTCAACAAACATTTAGTGAGCTCTACGTTGTGCATAAGCTGAAAAGAGGAGGGTAATGGTGAACAAAAGAACGGGGTGAGGGTAGCAGAGCTAGAAAGCTCATGGTCCAGCAGGGACAGTGAAGAAACTCAGCCAGAGCCATCAGGGCAACTGTGTCTGGGATGAGGCTTTGACTTGACATGACATTCCTTCCCATGGCTTTCTCAGACACTCTCCTGATGCTCCACACCCAAGAATCTCATTCTTGTTGGCAAAGCCCACCCCCATGTTCATGGAGAAAGAGGGAACAGAAAACATGACAGCCTTGGCATGGTCTTTGTGGCTGGGACAGAGTGAAGGAGAAAGAGTGGTAAGAAATGAGGTCAGAGAGATGGCTGGGGTCAGATCTCAGGGGCCTTAGGTGTAATTATAAAGACTTTCACTGTGAGCAAGATGAAAAGCCGATCGAGAATTTTGAGCAGAGAAAAAATTCTGGATTTTATTACTAAAGGACGCCTCTGTGGCATCTGAGGCTACTGTTTTGAGTGTTTGTTGTAGGGAGATGAAGGAAGGAGCAGGGAGGGTGGTTGAGTGATTTGGGATAATTCAGGTAAGAGAGAGAGGTTCAGGTGGCTATGGCTCGGCATAGTGAGAAGGAAGAACACACAGGCTAAAGGCATGGAAATGTTCGGAACAGGGCTTCAAGAAAATTGATCTGGCAGTAGGGATGAGAGGAAGGAATGTATTGATAGTAGGAAGAAATTGGACTCTTGGGACAGTATTCTCGAAGGTGAGCCACAGACCACTTACATTTGAATCATAGGCAGAGTCTGTTAAAATGCAGATTCCTGAGCCCCTGACCAAATCTATATAGTTAGAATCTTGCAGGAGCCATTGTGAGGCCCTCACTAGATTATTTTGAACACCAAACTTTAGGAACCACAAAGTATTTAAGTCCTTAAAATGATCAAGTGTCTATTAATGGAAATTTCAAGTTTAAAGAGAACAGATGGATGAATATCAGAGCTTCCCCCCCCCTTAAAATAACATTATTTAACAACAGTGTGCTAGAAGCTACAGGTTTTTGTACAGTTTTATGTGCTAGACACAGTCCAAAAAATTTTGTCAGTGTGTCGGGGAAAAATTGTTAATGACTAGGGAAATGTTTTTCTAGTGACAAACCCATGCACTGCCACCCCCCCCATCTAAGACAAGGGGACCCCAGAAGAGTCCTTAACCTGCTGACTGGAGCTATGCATGTGGAGTTGCTGATCAGAAGCTGAGAAGTTGCGACAAGGACAAGGCTCTGTATAAGACATGGATGGAGGGATTGCCTGGGTGACTCAGTCGGTTAAACGTCTGACTCTTGGTTTCGGCTCAGGTCATCATCTCTCGGTCATGATCTCAGGGTCACAAGATGGAGCCAGTGTGGAGCCCCGAGTCAAGTGCCAAGTCCACGCTCACGTGCAGTCTGCTTGAGATTCTCTTTCCCCTCTTTTGCCCCTCCCCCCTCAAATAAATAAAATCTTAAAAAAAAAAAGGATGGAGACGAGCCCCGGGATAGTGGGGGAGGGGGGGTCAGTACACAGAGGAAAGGAAAATGAAAAGTCTGGCCTTGAGCAGGAGAACCAGAGAGATAAGAAAGATGAAGGGCAAAGGCCCATAAAGGGACTCTTGGGGATAGGCAGAGATGCTGGAATAGAGTTTTATGAAGTTTTGTTAGGTAGTCTGTGATGTTTACCCTCTTCCCTGCCACCTCCCCTATCAAGTCTTTACCTATATAACCTATCGGATCTGTTTTGGGGATGCAATGATACGCGGGATTGTGCAGTGAGGGGGCACAGAGGCTGACCAGTCACCTCTGGCTTGCACCACCATCAACTCATTCAAGCTAACAGCAACTTCACAGGGCTTGCCAACCTTGCCACCCAAGGCCATCCTGCTTGCCTCCACTCTCTCTCCTGTGTGAACCCTTTGTGGCTTTTACAGAATCTGTGTGGTAATTTTATTTATTGCCTTGGCGTTTTCTAGGCAGAGAATCTGGAATTAGAGTGACCTTTCGCCCACAGCAGCTGCTGATTTATCACAGAATCCGTTAGAGTCTTGTCCAGATGTTCCTGACTTGAAGTTATTTAATTTGAAATTGGCTCAGCTGGAAAATTAGGTTAAGGGTTTTTATAGTCACAATACAAGGAAGAAATTTTACCCTTCTTTTATGAACCCAAGGTGCTAGGGGTACAAACCACATTTCAAAGAATTCTGGACCAGGCAATTTTACGTTGTATCTGGGAGAAACACAAAAGGTGGGAGGAAAATCCAGTTGTTCGTACCAGGGGACTCACCTCTGGGGCCTCAAGAATGGCTGCCAGAAGCTGTAAAGAGACTACAGATGTGTGGGAGCCTCAACAGAGCCCAGGTGAGAAAAGGGGGCAATCCCTGGCACAAAGAGGGAGCATGTTCTTTTGCTCCTCACCTCTGGCCTAAGCACCAGAATGGCTGCTGTTGATTAACTGCCTGCTAGGTCAAACTTTCCATCATTAGGTGGTCCAGGGTACCTGTCGGAGTCCCTAACCTATTTAGCGCTGTGTAAAAGTTTCAGAGCCCTCACCTTGTCTTGGAGCCCTGCCAGGAGAAGGTGGGTGGTAGTTGCTGCTGCTGGGAGAAGCAGTTTGCTGTGTTAGAAGGAGCCATTACTCAAGTTTCTACTCGTTGTCAGAAAATCAGGCCTCTGAGGTGAGGATGACTCAGAGGTGAAGCAGAGCCTAGGGTAGAAGCCATCTAGGTCTGGCCTACCCCAGGTAGAATAAGAGGCTAGGGGAGGGGAGCCTTAAGGAAGCACGGCCTTCCTTAAGTCTAGCGCTTTAAGAGACAAACTGGAACACATCTGGGGAAGAATCTCAGACCTTATGATGGGAAGGAAGAAGTGGCTAGAGAAAAGAAGTCTTGGCTAAAATTTCAGGACAAGTGGGATGTGACAAATTATTTCAAATACCAAAAGACAGCCTGACTTGTTCTGTGGGGCCAAGGAGGAAGTCAGGGTTTGGCAAATGGAAGCCACAGAGAGGTAGAGTTTTAGGTAAATGTAAAAAAGAATAAGGCCATTCCCTGTTTCCAGAACTGCTTGGATAGCCACTCAACAAATGTACTAAATGGGGATCAGGATGAGGATTTTCCTTAAAAGACCTTTCAAGTCCCTCAAATCTATAATTCTAGACTTAGGTCTACACTTAAAATGTTTTCTACCTTTTATGTGAAACTGCCTACCTCACTCTAGTTATTTGATAAATTGAGATAATAAAAACTCTTTTCACTGGAATATTGAGAGAACGTAAAAGGCACCATGTGTTTAGTACTTCAAATCTTTCAGAATGACAATTAGTCTCTAAATGCAAAATATGTGTTTTTCATTTAATTATATTAAGGGGCGAGTTAGGCAAATTATGCAAACTAAATGAACTGGATAGTGTGGATATTTTGAAATATTTACCACAATTCTGCAGCCAAGGAAGATTCAAGTTCCTGATTCTTATTCCCTTGAAATTTTGCATCTGTTTTTATTTATGCTGGGAATGATACCCACTTCCTAACCCACAATTCTTCATGGTAACAAACCCATCATATCCACCCAGGACAAATGACTGCACCCCAACCTTGGTCAGGCTAGTGAGTCAGAGGTTCTTCTCACACAGGGATTGAATCTACCAGAAACTACCATTCTTTATAGAGTGCATATAGTTGAGCTGTGTCTTTATTAATTAAAACAGTAAGATGAAAATGTTGACTGTAGGGGAATCATTCATTATCCAGAAGTATTGTCCATACTTGCCAAACATCTGGATTTGGTGGAGAAACATCTGAGTGGTTCAACTGAATTTTTCTTTTTCATTTGGATGTTTTGGTGTCATGTAGGCCCAGCCTCAGTCAAGACTTGGAGGAAAAACTTGGCAGAAAAAAAAAACAGAGTGACTTAATGCTAGCCTAACAGTCTAAAAAGAATAAAGATTTTTTGTTTACGATTGTTATGATATGAGAAAACACTGGAAAACAATTCTTCTAAAAAAGTCAGTGAATAATGACCAGGCAACAGAAAATAATGAACTAAGCTTTTCGACCTCTTACACAACTCAGGCGAATGGTTGGTAAATTAGGAAGCCATGAATATGGTACAATGTACAATGAACTGTAAATCATTTTAGCAGATATATTTGGAAATCCTGAATGCACCAAGATTAACAGCAAACAAACTATGTTGTGGAGCATGAAAAAGTGTACGGAAGAAACCACTTATCTTTTTGAAGGCTGATGAAGACTGGAGAAGAATCCCAGGAATCTAGCTAATAATAAATACCATAAGACCAAGTGGGGAAAAGAGGAAAGGGATTTTGAACAGTATTTTTCATTAGAACATGGCTCCTTAGCTATTGAGGATAGATGAGCCCCACCTCCTTGCAGGCCTCTTAGGGGTTCATGAAAAGGGAAAGCGTATAGGATGTGTGGTGAATGCATCTCAGGGCAAATGAGACCCTTAGGGCTTGACAATTTAATTGTCACCACAGTTGTGCAGCTCTGCTCAGAGCAAGGAAATCTATAACATTATCCTTTCTTCATTTCTCCCCTCTCCTGGTCTTTCCAGGTTAGTGAGATTCTTATGCACCCTCTCCACTCCTGGTCTGGAAGATGGGAACCTTATGAGCTGATTTCTTCCATACCCCACCCTGCCAATTGTACACTTAACTGCTCTGGGCCTGTTTCTTCTTCTGTAAAATGGGAGTATTAGATAATATTAACTTCATGACAACATCCAACTGCAGGATGTTAAAACCCATAAGAACTAAGCAGTTATTAGATAAAGCAGGAGCATTTGGAATGTTTAAATGCATTCTCAAAGTGATGTTTCTTACTAAGCACTAGGATCTGAGTGCAATCCTTAAGACCAGGCTGTGAGGTAACAGGCAAAGTGACATGGGGGAGAAGTACTAGATGCAGTGTTCTTTTAAAAAGATTAATGGAGCATGCAAATGGTACCAGGATAGAAGAAGCAGACCCCAGTGTGGGCAAGCATTGAACACATGAATGATATTAAGAGATTATAGAAGTATGGGTGGAAAAGAATGAAACAGGATTCAACTTAGAAAAATGCAAAGTAATGCATTTGGGAGCAAGTAACCAAAAACATATGAGCTTGCAATGTTTTGTGGCAACAGAATTAGCTGGAGACATAATCATCATGCCAGTGAATAGAAGATGGATGATCTCTGCACCCCTAGGGGAGGCCACACTTGGAATTCTGAGTTCAAATCTCTCCCTTGGAAAGTAAGGGATGAGAAAGGAAAATGAAGAGGTCAGGAAAGTGCAAAACCAATAATTAGGTAGTTAAAAGTGGTTGATTTGAGGTGAAGTTTTTACAATTTCACAGAATGGTCTGGCTGGTATCAGGCTATGGTAGGAACATAGAGCATTGAGAATCCCAGATCATCTGTGATGGGATCAAAGACTATTAGAGGAGGAGGTGGTCTTAGAAAACTACTCCATCCCTCCTCCATTTTGCAAATGAAAAGACTCACAGAGTTCAAAAAAGGGAATAGTTGATTAAAGTGTTGTCTCAAGCAATAGAAGCAAATATGAAACCTCAGGGCCTCTTGGTTATTAAGCCCTTAATTGGGTAATCTCTAAATGTCACATCATTTTTGTGTCTTCTTGTCTTTGAGCAAAAAATTCATTCCGTCTTTGTCCTGGCGCCTTTCTCTCAGGTCCCTCTCCCTGATCTGCCTTTCCCTAATGTGTACCTCCTCCCCACTTATGTCTCCACCTTTAAATAAATATCTCTTCTTCATCCCACAGGGCAGAGCTGAGAGGAAACCACCTTCACCTTCAGAAACCTACTTCAGTCAGAATTATTAGTTTTCCCTCCTGCCTGTTCTCTTGGGCCTTTGATTTTTAAACTTCTGCAAGGATAGTGATCACAATATATTGCAAGCCTGTGTGCTCAGCTCATGCTTTCACAGCAGTGCCTCTGAGCAGGGGGACAGGGTCTCCGTTGACTTGTGTCTCCATTGTTTATCACAAGGCCTGACATAAACAAATATCTTTTCCGTGAATGTTAAGTGAATGAAATGTTCTGTGTTCTCTCCATTGCTTCCTTCCTACACTTTTGTTTCAAGGCAGAAAGATCGGGGGAAGTAATGCATATGGTGTCTCCACAGTGTCAGGGCTGGTGTTTAAGAGCAGCATTACTGGCTCCCCTCACACAGTTTCCCTTATACCAGCCCAAGTCCTTTCCAGAGATCAACTCTTAACAACCCCCCACCCCAAATGTAACCACTCTCTGGCCAGCACAACTGGTTGGCCAGTTTTATCATTTGGCTCTTATTCGGGTACATTTTGTATAATACTTTATTTAGCAATATATTTCTCCACTAAAGGGGGATTCCATGGTGAGAGAAATGGGATATATTTGGTCAAACAAAAGTAACTTGCATTCTTTTACTGTTCTGTGTATCCTGCATCTCAAAGGGGAAGGTCAACCAATTTGATATCAGGACACTTTTCTCATGTGGCATCTTCAGGAAAGTGTCTTTTGTGGAAAATACTTGGAGATACATGGAGCTTCCTAACAGATGATCATGCAACATCTTGCAGTAATATGAATGGCCAGTGCTTACTGTGTGTCAGACACTGTTGCAAAACTGTATATGTATCAACTCACTTAATTCTCACAACCCCATAAAGTACAATTATTATCTCCACTTTACAGATGAGAAAACTGAAGTATGGACAGGTTAATAAATTTGTCCATCATCAGACAGCTAATAAGTGGCAGAAGCAGAATTCAGCCCCAGAGCTTCTGACGCCAGTGTCCCACATATCAAGCTAAAACCCCACTCCCTATAATTGTCATCCCACATGGATCTCTGGGTGGGATGAATCTAACCTCTTACAGCATGTGAACCCTTTACTTGAAAACAACTAACATTCTTTCCAAGCCTCTCTTCTCAATCTTGCAATTCTCCAACTGCTCTTCAAATGACAAGGTCTAAAACTCTTTTACCTTCTTGATGGTTGGTCTCTGAACCACTGTGGTGCTTCTGTGTTCTCATTAAGTTTAGGTCTTGGAAGTAATCCACCCAGCCTGCTGTGGTTCAAAACAGCCAACTATCACCTCTCTAGAGACACATTGGATTTGGGGAGCTTTATTTGTGTGTTTGTTTGGGGTATCCATACTCTGCCATTGACCCATGTTTAGCTAAATAATAATTAAATCACTAGAAAGCATGGGTTTGAAGAATATTTCATGAGATCCTTTTATAAGTGACAGAAACAATAAGCAAAGACTACCCTCAACTACAAATGTCCTCACTTAGGCAAATCTGCAAGTGTTGTGTAGGCCATTTCTACCTCCCATCTTCACAGTTGTGACCCTTCATCAGCCAGCTGGCAGCTGTAGCCAGCCTTCTCAGGAGGTAAGCATGAGGAAGTACAAGGGACAGCCCAGGAAGTATGCTTTAGTAAGAGGAACTTCTTTTAACGATGTTCCCATTGACTTAATATTAGCAGCAGTGTGGGAGAGAAGAGAAAAGAAGTGATTTTTAAAATTATGAATTAGATTATACAGATACAGAGGGACATGTGTACAGCCAAATAGACACTTGAAAACAAAACTCTCACATTCCAGTAGAACCACTTAGTGCAAAAGAGCAGACCACAAGTGCTCTATCACCTGGATAGAGCGGTCAGGCCTCCTCTTGAATGGGAATTTCCTCACTTGACAGATGGGGATTGAGTGTCTGTTAGCTAACATTTTTCATCTAATTACTAATTACACCAGAGAAAGGGGCTTTATGGCCAGAGTCCTGGAAATGTGAAATGTGATCAGTAGAGATTTGCAGTAAAGATGGAAGATTGATGTGTGACGTCAGACAGCTGGCTAGGAGGCCCATGGGCCAGGAGGCCAGCAGCTGCTCACAGCGGATTTGAGAGGGTGGTGGGAGGATCAGGGAAAGGGTGGGGTCAGAAAAGGATCAGGGAGAGGAGAGATAAGGAGAACCATGTTAACAATTCGTTTCCCCCTCCTCCTCTTTCTGTCATTTCAGATAAGAACATATTAACCCCCTGAATTTGAGGCTATAGCCAACAGGTGGCAAGGCCCATCCCTACACAGAAGGCAGCTGCTGGAAGTGAGAAAGGGTGACAGGAAGAGGGAGCTTCAGGTGGGAATCTGCGCAGAGCAATTAACCTTCACCCTGAAACACACCCCACTCCACTCCACCACTCACAAAGGAGACCATGACCCTGAGGGTCACACACTTAGAACATTCCCTGAAGCAGTGGTGCTAGACGGATGGTCCAAGGACCAGCTGCAGTGGAATCTGCTGACCTTCTGGTTAGCAACAGATATTCCTGGACCCACCCCAGGCCTCCAGAGTCTGAAGCAAGGGTAGTTCAGCTCCCCAGTCTCTCTCTCTCAATCAAAATCCCATTGATTTTCTCCTTTGCACATAAACCATTATCTGAAAATATAACATCCATTTACTTATTTCCTGTCTTCCCCATGCTACTGTACGTTCTAAAGGAATAGGGACTACCTGCTCAGAACAGTACCTAGCACACAGGAAGTGGTTAATAAATACCGGTTGCATGAATAGGTGAATTGAAGAGAGAGAGGGAAGGAAAAGGAGGTTCAGAAGGCCTATCCTGGTGAATAACTTAGCCAAGCTGAGCCCAGTTTCTATGTTTTAGGATCCTCATGCAGCATGAGTTGGGGTGGCAGACAAGAAAGAGGGAGGTCGTTCTCCATTTGGGTTAAAAACTACAATGGAAGACTGAGGATCTTACATAAGCACTAAGCCCTGAATGCACTCACACAAGTCTCATGTAGGGAAACATGTCACCATAGCCAAACGTGTAGACCCCACCAGTGCTTCAGCTGGAGCATGGGCCACCTTTTTGCACCTCTTACCTCAGGAAAGTCTTTAATGTACACCTGTCATTCTTCTTAAACTGTCTCTATGACATCAATATGAGGCCAGCATTGCTACCCCTCACTTGAGAGACACAGAAATTAAGGCCCTAAAAATAATGACAACATGCTGTAGGTCACAAAACAAAAAGGGGGAGAAAAAGGCTAACACCTGGCCATCCTGCCTCATATATCTCCTAACCCAGCTGCTTCCTCTATTTTCTTTGTTTATTCTTGAAGCTACTGTGGTTTTTTTAATGAGCAAGAAGGAGGATTACACCATTTTGAATAATGCACATTGTACTTAACCTACTTACCTTTTTTCTATTTTTATACAATAAAGTTGTTAATGTTGATGCTACTATCTATGAAGATGACTAGAGTATTCACACATGCAGCATACTAAATGTAACACCTATTTTATTATATAATCCTTTCTTAGAAACACATACTATTAAATAACTCTTTAAAATCCCTACTCCCATAGAGTAAATGTAGTCTCCCAGTTTGAGAGTGAGAGTCTTAACATACATTTGAAGTCAGAGGATCACAGGCTTTAGATCTAGCTGTGAAGAACCATATAATCTAAATTCTGCCCTCTGAATAACTTTGAGCACTACTGGCATTAGCTGATATTTGTCCTTTTCATTATTGACTAATTAGACACAAAATCCCTATAACTCTGAGGCTTTGGGCTGCCTTAGAAATGTCTGCAAGTTCTTTTGCCCTCAATCCTCAAGGCAGCCCTGCTTGTATAAAGGCAATGGATGTGCTGGTGGCTATAAGCTCATGGGAACTAGGAGACTCTTACTTGTAAGACTGTTTAGAGTTAACTGAGCAGCTGAGCTCATGTCTCCTAGACAGCTGAGTGGGAAAGGCCTCCCACTGAAGTGGTGGGACAAGGAGGACCCCAGCCTTTCTCCTGGGAGGGGAATGTTCACTCCGTGGACACTGCACTGGTCTCTCACAGCAGCTCTGAGAGCCATCATTGCCATAAGCTGTATAGTCCTGGCATCAGCATGAGCAAGGATGGAATAAAGAGGCCAGCTGTGAGCGAGTCTTCTCCTCTCATTTGCCAAGGGAAAAAGATTAACAGGCATTCCCTGGCATGGGATGGAGAAGCCATCAGAAGTTCTAAGACCAATGTGGCATCATTTTTCTGGTGGGGCTTGAGTGCTTTGGCATTCACAGAGGAGTTGGACTCCCAAATCTACTACGTTTTATGTATCTGTTCTCAATATATTTCTGAGAGGTAAGTAGAATGAAAGATTATACCTTTTGAAGGATTGAACAACTAGGTGGGTCTTATCTTCTTCTCTACCCTGGGAATCTTCATTGCCCAAAATTCAGCTCATTGCTAACTACCTCTAGGATGCCTTGCCAAATCCCCTACATAGTCTCCTGGAAACAATAAGTCTCCTTCCTGTGTGCTCCCACAGCACCCTGCACACCGCCCGTGACAGTTCTGTCTGGTGGTGTTCTAATCATTGGCTTTAAAAGTCTATTTCCTCAGTAGACTGTGCTCTTCTCAGAGCAGGGGGCAGGTTTTATTATCTCTGTTGACCCTTCCCCTCCCCATCCACCTACTCTCTACCCCATTCTAAATCCAGTTTCAAAGACTGGCCCATCAAAGTTACTGGAAGAACACAAAAGAAAAAATGAAAGGAGGAAACTTAAGTGGCTTACCCGAAGTCATAAAATTCAGCATCAGAATTCCCCATTTACTGCACCACTCAATTCTAAACTAGGCTGTCATCATGCTTATTTGAATGTCCACAAAGAGTGACATATTTTAAAGAATGGTTTTACTACTAAAGAAAGGAAGAACATATAGCCCAGGCCAGATAATTCTTAAGTATGATTAGACGATGGCTTATGGACTCCATCTATGCTTTAAATCAGGATCATTTTCAGGTCTAATGGAAATTACATGGTGGCTTTGGCTTCACAGGGAAGAAACTTCAAGCTAATCAGCCTTGGGAATGCCACCATCTGAGATGCCAAGGCAAAAACAAAGGAATGCAATCGATTAAGTCTCCCTTCAAGAACGTTCCAAGACTGCAATGCTGCTGAGATGAGATGGGACTGGAATCCTACCCACAGGCTTAATTGCTTTGCAAGAGGCCACAGCTGTTGCTGCAAGAAAGAGCAGGATAAAATCCTGTTTTCTTACTTTCAACTTTCTGCTGGCCTTGTTTGAGATTGTTTCTGATCTGCCTGGTACCCATGCCTATCTCAAGAGGTTCTTTATTTAGGGTCTTGTGTCTTGTCCTTGCTTTTCATTATATTCCTAGCACTTAACATAGTGCCTGGTACTTGTTCGGTAAATATCTGTTTGATAAATTTATTAAGCCCCCAAAACTAGAGCTTTAATAGAAAATAGTCATTCACTGGCACACAAGAGAGATGCTCCTTCATGCTTTCAACCAACATTTCCCTTGGCCCTTTTGCCAGAATACGGGAACACGAAGAAAGAAGTAGTGTGCAAAACATTTTTTGTCCAGCGTATGATTAAGTCTATTCAAATTTTCCCATGCACATTCTTTGACCAAACAATTTTGGGGGGGCCTGTTTTGTTTTGGGTTTTTTTGCTTCTATAATGACAACAATTCCTGAATAATTAATGACTTGTCACACATTTACAACCTCTTCTGGCCTTTGAAATAGCTAAAATGACCTGTGGACTAGCAGAAGAGAGGCAAGATTGGACTTTGCCAGAAGTTGGGCCCATGGGGTAAGATCTAGAGAGTTATTGGCTTAAGTGGTGTTAAGCAGTGCCTGTGATTGGAAAATAAAAGGAAATAGAACCCCCTCAGAGAATCAAGAATAGCTAGGCCTCATCCTAAAATAAATAGGCCAAAGAAACATGGGTGGCAACAGCTTAATCCTCAAACCTGTTCTCCCCCTTTCATTTCACTTAAGTTTCCAAACATTTGTCTCTGCCTTCTTCCTGTAGCCTCAGACCCAAACATGTTTTAAGACTTCATGCAATGTAGGTTTGTCACCTTCCTTTATCTTTCAAGAAGAAATGTGCATTCTGTATGTACTTCATCAATATTAGTGATGAAAAAGCCCAGGGAGTTAATCCCATGACTAACCGCCATCAGTACTTCTTGTTACTGTCCACCAAATTAAAGTCCCTTTCAGTGACCACTTATTTTCCAAAGTCAAAACCTTAGGGTTACATGTGCTTTTTCTGTTAACACTCTACTACAGCCAAGGAGTTGCTTTATTCTAGGAATATTTTAGGTCCTTTCTATGTTTTGCATATTGTTTTCCCTTCCATTTGTGAACATTGGATCATTTGAAAGGTTCAGTGTCTCAGACTCATTTATACTTAACTCGTAAGTCACTCAATAAGTACAAGTTGATTTTATGCATCTCATTAAGAGTGATTTGCCCTCTTTCAGAGAATATGCAAAGCAGGATACCAGAAGGTTTGACATTCAAAGCACATGACATCTGAATGGGTTCCAAATTCTGCAAAATTTCTCTCCTGGTCCTCTTACTCTTCCCCTCCCCCACATCTGCAGCAATAACTTAGAATTATGAGGCTGTTCATTTTGTGCCATCTACCCCCAAATTACAATATGGGTGTGATATTTGAGCCCTAAAATGGCCATTCAGAACCTAGAGCAAAGCCACCACTGTCAGTGGGCATCTACCAGGTGTTCTGGAAAATGCATCTGCTCCTTGCCTCCGGCCGGTTCTTTCACAGCAAGGAGAAAAATGTTGGTTCCACAAAATAGCCCAGGGAAGTGAAGTTGAAATTGATTGAAGGAAATTACTCCGAAAGCCTTGCTTCTCCACTCCTTTGAAGATAGGAGACAATTTGCTTTCTTGCATCCAGGTGGTCCTCAGATGTCCTAAGTCAAAACATAGTGAGAATGGGATTTTCTCAAATCTACCCTGACCAGTCTTCCAGGGTCTCCGTCCCCACACTGTGTATGTGTGCTGTCATCCACCCAGTGGCAACGACAGGGCACGCGGGCAGTGTGGAGGCTCAGTTCCTTTCCCCTGGTTGGAAATAGGCCAAGACTGTGAATGTTAATCACCCAATTCCTGTAAAAGGTACCACGGGGCCTTTAATAAGCACAAACGGCCAGAGTCTCAGTTTTACACTTCATCTGTGAGACTTTGTCAGGGGGAGGTGGCAGTTCTAAACGAGTATTTATTCAATCCCTCAAACTAGAAGTAGAAAGAGCCTTGCAGTTGTTGATCTCAGAGACTAGAAACTTGGTGGAAGACAGGCTTTGAGGAATGGTTTTCCACTGCTTTTGAAGTCAGGTCTAAAAATCAAACATTTCAGGGAGCAAATACCTGTCTTTAAATGTCTTCTCTGCCCAACTCCGTACTCTATGCTCTCACACATGCTGCTGCCACCCCAGGATTTGGAGTTCCATCTGGGCTGCTTGTCTCAGGCATACAAGCTTTTGTCTCCTTCCACTTCCTGCCTACCTTGAAAACAGGGATGGCAGCACACGTTTAGGTCTTCTATCTCCTTATTACGTTATTATAGCTGGGGGATATTAAAGGGGTACAAACTCTACAGATAAACACAATAAGAACGGACTTTAACTTTGTTCTGCTTAGTTCTGTATCTCTAACAAGTAGCTTCAGCTGGCTGAACTTAAATATTGTCTTCTCTAAAGTGTACCTAAGCCATACATTATATAATTATTGCAGGATTAACTGACAAAGTGTTAATGATAGGCTTTGTAAATTGTGAAGTTATATATAGATGTAAGCCATTTATTATTATATTATTATAGCTATTTATGATTATTATTTGTTATGCAGAGATGTCTAAGAGAGTATATTTTTAAGGAATATATTTCTTTTTTCCAAGTTTCTAGTGTAATTACCATGTCCAAGAAAGAGTTAGGGACTATTACCATTCCTGCAGCGTTCAGAGGAATCAGGTAAAATCAATCATTTTCTTTAATCCAGTAGAGCATTTAGGAGATAGAAAATATTTTTGTTTTGTTGGTGAAGTGATGGAGAAAACATTTATGCGTTATAATAAAAAATTTAAAAGCTTGTTATTCACAAGGAAAAGATGACTCCAAATTCCAAATTTTTAAAGTGGCAGAAATCTTTTAACAACAAAGAACATGCAACCTTAGGTTTTTTCATGTTAAATACAGCCTCACTGAAGTATGATTGATCTACAAAAAACTGTACTTATATAATGAGTACAATTTGATGTGTTTGGACATGTGCATACAACTTTGGGAAATAAATGGTCACTAGAAGAGAGTTCAATTTGGTTTTGCAATGAAAAGACAGTAACAATTACTGATGGTGGTTAACTCCATGGGCTTTTTTTTTTTTTTTTAGGATTTATTTATTTATTTGAGAGAGAGGGAGAGTATAAGTGGCAGGGGGAGCAAATGAGGAGGAAGAGGGAGAATCCTCAAGCAGACTCCCCACTGAGCACAGAGTCCCATCTGGGGCTCCATCCCACGACCCTGAGACCATGACCCAAGTCAAAACCAAGAGTTGGCAGCTTAACCAACTGAGCCACCTAGAAGCCCCTCCCTGGGATTTTCCATCACCAATATTTATGAAATACATACAGAATGCACATTTCTTCTCTAAAGCTGACAAATCTATATTGATTGTTTCCATTAACAGTAGTTTTTGAGGGATGTCTCTTAGAAAATGATGTCTAATTTCTTCAACAAGTATTTTGCTCCCCTACCTAGTAATTTCTTCATCTTGCTATCAACTCCCTAATTTAAAATGTTTCTGGGGTGCCTGGGTGGCTCAATCGGTTAAGCAACCAACTCTTAGTTTCATCCCAGGTCATGATCTCATGGGACATGGGATTGAGCCCCATGGCAGTCTCCCCGCTTAGCGGAGAATCTGCTTGAAAATTCTCTCCCTCTGCCCCTCCCTCCCCTCATGTGCATGCACATGCACTCACACTTTCTCTCTCTCTCTCTCTCAAATAAATATATCTTTAAAACAATAAAATAAATTCTCAAAAATGTTATTGCGAGCCTGCTTTGCAGAGAGTTTTCACCACACCTGCAAAAACGATGTTCACACTACTAATTTTGTTTTGGCCTTGCTTACATTCACTTCTGCCATTTCCTCTTATTGCTACTACCAATTTCTACTTCTGTTTCCACTTTTTTTTAATTGAGACTCTAATAAAAGCAGGCATCCATCTACAAAACATTCCCTGTAATCACAGATTCAGAGTAAAATAAATCTACAAAGAACTAGAAAGTAGCATAGAAAACTTAAAGCAGCAGGATAAGACCCAGAAGACATTAACTGATATATTCCCTTTTCACTATAGACAAAATAAAAGTCTAAATATTTTCAGTTGTTTCCTGAATGTCATTAGGCTTAGCCTGGTTTCTGTAAGAACATAAGCCTTTAGATTTGGATTCCTTGTCATTGAAGATGGTGTTAAAAATGGGGCGTTTTCCTCATAAAGAATATTTCAAAATAATGTTTTAACCAAAGTTAGGGACTATATCAAAGGCCATTTTTCTAAGCAACAAAATTCTAGACCATTGTTCAGGGAAATGAAAATGCAAGAAAATTTTGTTTTTTTAAATAAAATCATCTGAAACATACCAAAATTCTTTATGTACATATCTACACTTTTCTTGTCATCCATTGAACAAATACAAATATAAAAAGAGATGATGGGCCCTGTGAAGGCAGAGCAGAGTTGGGGAGCGGGGCAGGGGAGAAGGTGGGGAGGACAGAGGTGCAATTGGAGACACAGAGTATGGGGAAGATCTCTTTTAAGGAGACAGACCTAAAAGACACGAGAGAAAGAACAATGAGGATAATCCCTGAAAGAGCATGAGAGAGATAGGAAGTGGCACCTGCAAAGGCCCTGCGGCAAGAGGGCATATGGCATGTTGTAGGAACCACAAGAGACCTGGGCAAAGGGGACAGATTAAGCAAGGGGAGCCTGGGAGACAAGGTGGTCAGAGAGGTGTCAGGGGGCCAGACCACATCACCCGTTTGGGTTGTGGTAAAGATTTGGGATCTTCTCTGAGTGAGATTCGATGCTAGTTAAGGACTTGTGGACATCAGGGACTGACAAGTTTGGAAAGTATCATTTTGGCTGCAGAATTGATCGTTCAGGGCAAAGATGGAAGAAGCAAGCTGCTAGAAGTCTGTTGCACTAGTCCAACAGACAGAGGATGATGGCTTGGACCAGAGGGGATGCCATGGAGGTGCTGAGGTGTGATTGGATTCTAGCCGTATTGAAGGAAGAACCGAAGGGGACCACTTTGAATTGGACATGAGATGTGATTGGAAGAGAAGGGATAACCTTGACTCCAAAGATTTACCTAGAGAAACTGGAATAATATTAATGAAATGAGGAAGAATATAGGAGAAGCAAGGTTGGAGGACAGTTAAAAAATCAAGAGGTAGGTTTTGAGCAAGTCAAACTCAAAATCTTTATCGACATGCAAATAAAGAAGTCTATAGTTCGGGGAAGAATCAGAATTAAAGCTACAAATTTGGGAGTCATCAGTATAGAGATGGTTTTTGAGGCCAAGACACTAGAATGAGATTACCTAAGAGTGAGTGTAGTCAGAGAGGAAGTCTAAGGACTGAACCCTGGAAACCCCACTATTAAATGGGGTAGCAAAAATTAGGAGAAATAAGCAAAAAACAGAAAAGGAGTGGCCAGAGATCAGAGTAACCAAACCAAAAAGAGGAAGCCCAGAAGCCAAGAAAAGTCTTTCAAAAGAAACCTTATAAGATATACTGAGTAAGGTGAGCATTGAGAAAAGCCCACTTTTGTGAGGTCACTGCTGAATTTAGAAATGTTGTTTTGATGGAGTGGTGGTGCTGGAGGCCCCACTAGAGTTGATTCAGAGGAGTCTGAGAGGAGAATAAATGGAGACAGAGAACAGAGACCACTCCTTTCCTGTAAACAGAGCAGAGCTGGAAGGCAGTGTGAGGTCAAAGCAGAGTTTTGTTTTGTTTTAACAATGGAATACAGTAGGTAAATTGTTTGTTTGTACACTGACATTGATAGTTCAGTTGAAAGGGAAAATTTGATGATATCGGAGAAATATGAAAGATTTGAGGAAAGAAGCTGTATTAGTTTTCTGGGGCTGCCGTAACGAAGTGGCACAGACTGGGGGGTTGAAACAACAGAAATTTATTGTGTGATCTGGAGGCTAGACGGCAGCCTCCAGTCAGTCAGATCAAGGTGTCAGCAGGGTTGTTCCTGCTGAAGGCCTCTTTTCTTGGCTTGTAGATGGCTGTCTTCTGTCTTCATGTGACCTTCTCTGTATGCCTACCTGTGTCCTAATCTTCTCTGATAAGGACACCAGTCATACCGGATTACAGTCCATCCATAGTACACCATTTAATCTTAATTGCATCTTTAAGGACCTTATTTCCAAATATAGTCACATTCTGAGGAACTGGGGGTTAGGACTTCAACACATGAACTTTGGAGGGGCACAGTTCATCCCATAAGAGATGCCCTGGGATAGAAGAGAGGGGATAAGCTCAAGTGCATAGGTAGATGGTTTTAGCACACCCATAATAATAGGACAGAGAAAGGAAAATATGGAAACAGATAGACATATTTTTCTAGGTTTCGTGTTTTCTTCATGAAATAAGAAGCCAGGTAATGGCCAAGAGGGAAGTTAGAGGAGATTCTGGAGGTTTCAGAAGAATGGTGAAGAGGTGGCACAGTCATGGGGGAGAGGGGTGGAGCGAATGGTAAAGGGAAATGAACTACAGACTTGCTGGACAGGACTGCGGCCCACCTGCAGCCCGTGCTCATGCCTTAAATGTGACATCAGCCCACTAGGTTGCATGGTTTTCTACCAGCTATGTGCAGCTTTGGGGGAATGATATGGAGTAGATAGGTTTGGTTTAATCAGAGTTGTGGTTTTGCTAGATGAGTATCATAGAGGGAGAGAGGAACCAGTGAGTCGAGTGTGTATGTAAGGTCGAGATTATAATGATGAGCCACAGAATCCAAGGCAGTAGGAAAAGTGGAGATAGGAAAAAATGCCTGACAGTGAAAATGGAGTATAACAAATAGCTTGTAGCTTCCTGTGGAGTTAGGGACTGTTGGAGACAGGAGAGTAGCTGGAATGAGTTAAATAGATGGGCAGTGCCAGTCACCAGGAGGAATACTTGAAGTGCGATCTGGAGGACAGTACTGGGAGTGACTAAACTGGAATAAAACTATAAGAATGAGTGGTTGGTGTGCCTGGGGGTCTCAGTCGGTTAAGCATCTGCTTTCAGCTCAGGTCATGATCCTGGAGTCCCACGATTGGGCCCTGCATCGGGCTCCCTGCTCAACAGGGAGTCTGCTTTTCCCTCTGACCCTCCCCCTCTTGTCCTCCCTCTCTCTCACTCTGTCTCTCTCTCAAATAAATAAATAAAATATTTAAAAAAAAAAGAATGAGTGGTTTAGTAAGAGGAGGAGGAGTCAAAGAACAGATTGTTCAGGGCATTAATTGCCGCAAAGGATTTGAAAATGTCGTGAATTATTACAGGAGTAGTTTTAAAGAGTAGGGCATCAGCAAGGTGCTAAAATATTCAGGGGATAAGGGGAGTGACCTAAAGGTCTGTAGCTGACTACAACAGGAACAGTAGTAAAAGTCAGAGACTGAGAGCATGAACTTCCAATGAGCTGGGCGGGGGAGAGGTGGAGAAGGGGGGAAAGGAGAATGGTCCAGAAGAGCCCATAAAAAGTTACGAATGAAGAATGAGGAGGCCAACACAGGCACCCTGGGTGTAGGAAAGGAAACGTACACTGCCTGAGAGAGCTATGGAAACGTGTCCTCAGAGAAGAGCCAGGTTTGGGCTAAGATAAGAGAGTGAGGGGGTTGAGGATCAGGGGAATTTTGCTGAAGACAGGCAGTGAGTTCCCAAGGGCATGGTGAACATCCCAGGGATTGAAGGGACCTGTGCCTCCAGGCCAGTTTGGGAGGGGAGAGTCTGATGGCAAGGAATGAGCTGGGAGACTTCTGACTGCCTGAGGTACAGTGGTGTGGGGAAAGAAGGGATAAGTCTTGACACTCTCTAATGCCCAGGTTGGGGTGGCCATGTTTGAGGTGGAAGATGGGAGCCTTTCATGGGGACAGGCTGTTCAGGTAGGCTAAGGGTGATGTGGAGATTGCCTCCTGGCTGCTTTCTTAATAACAGTGCCAACTCACGAGAAGGGGTGGGGGCGACAGAGTCAGGTGCTGGAGATACAATGAAAGTCCTGCCATTAAGGGCCAGAGAACCTATGGCAGACAAAGTGGGAGGAGACAGGGAATGTTCTATCTTAATCCTCCTGGAATCATTGTATTAAGTACACAAACAGGGAACTGCAATCCTCCTGAGCATAGATAAGGGCTCCAAAGTGTCAGCTGAGCCTGCGTAGAGATGTGACCATTTGGTGGTGAGGATAATTTTTAATGTGCCTCGTTTGATCAATCATGTTTTCTGGGCATCCTTTGTCTGATGTTTAAGTACACATTATGAAAGTCTACCAGGAAATCAGCCTACGGGCATTTAGGATGATGCAGAAGAAACATGAGATTTATTGTGAAATGTACCTGTGCTCAAGGTCAGGTTTTGTCCCTGTCCCCTTGTCAGGCACAGGGCAAGCTCTCTAAACACTCTTGAGTTCCAGTTTACTATTCTGGAAATAGAGTTAGTAGTATCATCACAACAGGGTGGTTGTGAGCGTTAATTCATATAATGGGTATCAAAATGCTGAGTATTAAGTATTGCTACTAAAATGATGTTATGAAGCAAGATCATAGATTCATGAGCTTTAGGTTAAAAAGGGACATAATAGGGGCTCCTGGGTGGCTCAGTTGGTTAATCAGCCGACTCTTGATTTCGGCTCAGGTCATGATCTCAGGGGCCTGAGATTGAGCCCTGTGTCAGGCTCTGTGCTCAGCAGGGAGTCTGCTTAAGGATTCTCTCTCTCAACTATGGACTCTGAGAAACAAACTGAGGGCTTCAGAGGGGAGGGGGGTGGGGGAATGGGATAGGCTGGTGATGGGTAGTAAGGAGGGCACGTATTGCATGGTGCACTGGGTGTTATACACAACTAATGAATCATCGAACTTTACATCAAAAACCAGGGATGTACTGTATGGTGACTAACATAATATAATAAAAAATCATTAAAAAAAAAAAGGATTCTCTCTCTCCCTCTGCTGCCCCCCCACCACTTTCATTCTCTCTTTCTCTCATAAATAAATAAATAAATAAATAAATAAATAAATAAATAAATAAATCTTTTAAAAAATGAAATGGACACAATAATTGAGATTTTAAATCTCACTTTGCTCAGCCTGGAAACCCATTTCTAAGTTCCCCCACCCGGGTAGACCTCCAAGACTAGCTGGATCAGCTTCCATCTGGGAAGGGGCAGTCATGAGGTATACGTGTGAAGTACCTTGGAACTTATTAAGATGAGAATTTAAGCTGCTCTTCTGCAGCGTCTTCCCAGAGAGGTCTCTGCTAAGAACTGACCTGTCTCTAGACTTCTTGCCATGTGCAAATACGAACGTTTTCATTAGTTTTTTAAAAGGTAGCATCGACCAGGTGCTTCCCTGTAGTTGAATTCCTGGAGTGGGACTACTGTAGCAATTTGTCGTGCGTGTGTGTGCGCATGTATGTGTTTGAGTGTGTCCACGTGAAATATATATACATGCGACTCCGGCTCAAGCAGCCCTGACTGTGCTGGGAACTCATAAATGAGACCATACCTCTAAGCAGCACGTCTCAGGGAAATGGCAGTAAATGATGGTAATTTAGCCTGTGTGTCACCTTAAATCATCAGCACAGCACAGTTGTACTTCCTTAAAGAGCTGGTTTTGCAGTGATTACTATCTAGCTTTTTGATATGCCACTTGGTGTTTTTCTCCTACGACTGGGAACTGGGGAAAACTTCAATTTGCCTCCAACATTAGAACAGGCCTCTTTTAATGTAGCTCCATTGTGCAAGCCTCCCAGGCATCCAGCACTTCTCCCACAAAAAAGGGGAGCGATTCAGTGATTTAGATGCATATTTTGCGTTCTTGGATATCCTGCTAAAATACAAATTCATTGAAAGCAAAAGAGACTCAGTGTTGTTGCAACTCCCATAGAGAATGCTTAAAAAATATTTCTGTCATTTAATTCACTTTAAAATGTGATCTATCAATAGAGAATCATTTCTGATCTCTCCCTAAAGAAAGGAGTGCAAATCCATAGAGCTAAAAATGGACCAAACCAAGTGTTAAGTCCTCACAAACCTCTGCCTCCTATAGATTCTAGAACCTGCTATTGAAAAACTATGGCTATTAAGCATGAATATACCATGAATATGCAGGCTTTTTATGCCTTCAAACCCTGGGGAAAAGAGTTCCATGACAAGCCCAGTCACCGGTGGTCACTTTGTAGACACAAGCCCCTGCACGTCCCTAGAACTCACTGAAAATCTCTACACATGTCAGAACTGAGACTCGGGGCCTTGGTTATTTAGCCACCAATAAAGATGGCTTGTCTCTGCCCCACCCCACACCCGAGCCGAAGAGTGCTGTGCAGGTGTCTTGGTCAGCAACTGTGTTGGGTGCCACTGTCGGCCTGAGCAAGGGACAGAAATCCTACCCTCTTCCTCCCAACAATCCGACCCTGTCCCTCAGAACAACTGGTGTGGGGCTGCCCCCTGGAGGTGTAAGAAAGCCTGTTTCCTTAGAGGCAGGCCTGAGGATCTCATCAGAGGCCTCGCAGATGCTGAATCTGGAACAGGTCATCTGACCGTCTAGCCCGGCCCCCTCACAAAGGGGGATAGTGAGGCCTCAGCCCTGCAATGCAATCAACTCGCACAGACGCAGGCCTTTTCAGAGAGTCTGCCCAGCAATGCCAGACAGTGGGATCCATAGGAACTGCCTCACCAGGGAACTTACTGCAGCTTGAGACTGGGAAGAAATGGCTCTATGTTTCTCTATCAATACGCAGATGGTTCAGGCAGATCACGTCTTGAGGGCACTAACTGCACATCTACTGCAGATAAGACAATGTTTTTAGCATTATCCATTAGGCATTTGCTAACCTGTTAAATCCAATAGCCTACATTCTGGAAATAAATGATCAGAAGTAGCTTCCCAACTTTCTGGTGCTAGGGCAATGATTGTGTTTAAAAGCAGTAATGCTCTGACCTCTCTTTACACAGGCAAATGCTGGTGTCACCAAGTGACTGGCTATGCTTTCTGTGCCTTTACATAATTTCAATCTAGTAGCACTGGCTTCCCCAGCCTCTACACTCTGGGGTCAAACCGCAGGTGTGATCCTCGCTGCGTTGGGCACTTGCTGAGTATGTAGGAATGGGTGTGCGAGGCTGAGAGAGCAAATGTTGATGAGCGTGGACCACCCTGAATTATCTCACTGCGTTTGAAACTCTGTGCAATTTGGGGGGATTGCTTTACAGCTTCCTTCTCTTGATCGAGTGAGAAGTCAACTAAATGTTATATAAAGAGGTGATCACAATATGTTATTAATTAGGAGAGAAGCAGATCACGAAGCTATCTGATAATAGTTGAGAAAACAAAGTTACGTGTCTAAGCCTAGAAAAGCTGGCATGTTGGGGGACTGGTGATATTCTCTGGCTGGTAGGATAATGATTGGTTTTTATTTCCTCTGAGAAAATCAATTAAGAAAAACAAAAGAAAAAAGGAAGTACAATACTTATTGGAATCCTAGGAGGCAGATTCCAGCCCTTCTCAATTGGTGGTTTGCATTCAATCAGAACAAGGATAAAAGCGAGGGGAAAAAAGAGGTACGGACTTGTAACTGGTGCATGTGAGATTCTTGCTCCCCTACAAAGGAAAAAAAAAAGATTAAAGATTTGTTATCATTTCTTTTCTAAGCAACAAGCATACTCTTGAAGCAGCTTTGAAATAGCTAAAATTCTGTGTTTTTTAAAATGGAAGTTGCTGGACTCTTTTTCATATTGACTAAATTGAAAGTTGTCCAAACTCCTTCGAATAAGAGATTTAAGGAAGAGGGCCATCCCACTTTCAGAGGGAGATTTCCCTGCTCAGCGGAGCTAAGCGGTATTTTTAAAATATCTGGCTGATCTTAAAAGTCATTCATGACAGGTGATAATTGATTACATATTGAATTTTGCCAGAAACTCTAATGTCATTGGCATATAGAGACACAGCATTACCACAGCGTGTATGTGCAGGGGACTGGAACACAAATAGAGGGCTTCATAAATTAAATTTAATGTTTCGTGGCTCTTCTTTAAACAAAGTAGGTGTGGAAATTATTTTAAGTTAAAATTTATTTCTGTGCAAAAAAAAAAACCGTCTCTGGGTGTCGATATGGGGCAAGAAGGCGGAATTTAAGATCACATATAGAGCTAACTGAACATTTAAAGAAAGATATTTTCATATCATAAGGAAAAAGTCAAATGTTGAAATTTTAGGTATTTTCAAACACGAGCTATGAGCAAAATAAGAACAATAGTGACAACAATTATACACACACACACACACACACACACACACACACACCACTGGGAAAGTTGTCAGTGGGTAGTTTTATTTGGATAAATGGATCTGTGCATCTCCCTCTAAATTTCATATAGTTGTTTTAATTTTATTAAAAGGTCCAATTTCTTCAATTACTGCTAATATGCTTGAGGAGAGAGGAAATTGACGATAGATGGGGATACTCAATGACTCGAGTGAAATTCAACCCTCATATTTAAGCCATTTGCAATTTGTTTAAAACTTTTTGATTTTGCGTTCTACCCTCTAGAGCAGAAGTGACAAACCAAGGGACCCTGGGTCAGATCGGGCCCAGGCTGGCTTTATTTGGCTTACACAATCATTTGGTTTTACTTGGCATTTGTTTTGCTATGGGTGTTGTTGTTCCTATTTCTAAACTTTCTAAATGCCCTTGAAAGGTCACACACTATATCAATGTATCCACAGGCCAGCTATCCTCATATCCCAGCAAACTCACACACTTAATAGTAACTGTTTGGTTTCTATGTGCATTTTTGTTGTTTTATTTTGGGTTTGTTTTCATCTATACTGCAGAACTGTTTATTTCTTTTTTTTTTTAAGGTTTTATTTATTTATTCAACAGAGATAGAGACAGCCAGCGAGAGAGGGAAACAAGCAGGGGGAGTGGGAGAGGAAGAAGCAGGCTCATAGCGGAGGAGCCTGATGTGGGGCTCAATCCCAGAACGCCGGGATCACGCCCTGAGCCCAAGGCAGACGCTTAACCGCTGTGCCACCCAGGCGCCCCCAGAACAGTTTATTTCTTAAACTGCCAGTCTCCATTCATTGGAGGCTGTGAAATGTCTTCAGTGGGTCTAGGATCACCAGTCTTTTTCACCAGCTACAATAGAGCAGAAATGAGCAATGCAGGGGGCCTGGGTGGCTCTGCCAGTTAAGCTGTTAAACATTTGCCTTCGGCTTAGGTCATGATCTCAGGGTCCTGGGATCAAACCCCGCATCAGGCTCCCTGCTCAGCGGGGAGCCTGCTTCTCCCTCTCCCGCTCGGCCTGGTTGTCCTCTCTCTCTGTCAAATAAGTAAGTAAAATCTTAAAAAAAAACAAAAACAAAAAACAAACAAAAAACCCAAAAACCTTAAAAAAAAAAAAAAGAAATTAGCGGTGCGGTGCAAGTGTAAAGGTAAGCCTGTCTTATAAACTTTCCCCTTGTGTACCTACCTGTATGTGCATGCCTAAGGGCAGCCATGCATATGCAAACGCAGACTCTGTGTACAAATTAAAGATGCATTTCTTACTACAATGGTAGTCCCAAAAGTCTGGAAAATACTGCTCTAAAGGGTATCTCGGAAGGATTCAGATCTTCCACAAGATTATATTCAAATTATACATGCCACAAACATATCATTTATTCCATAAATCATATTTGTTCCAGAAAGGCAGGTTACATTCATTCCAAACAGAACTTATTTTCTATGACTCTATGCACTAAGAATTTTTCAAATTCCTCTGCCTTCAAGGAGTTTACATCCATAACGTTTAGGATACATTCTCAAAAAATTTGATTACCTACAAAACCCTTTAGCTCTTTTCTCTTCCCCAGTCCAAGCTCTCCCCACTTCTTGCTCACCTTCCCCATCAATTCTTTCTTTTTTTAAAAAATTTTTTATTATGTTATGTTAGTCACCATACAGTACATCATTAGTCTTGGTGTAGTGTTCCATGCTTCATTGCTTGCCATCAATTCTTTCTTGATCACCTTGGCTGAAAGTAAAGAATTCCTTCTCTGCCTCTCTGCCTAGGTGACCCGTTGAGCAGTTATTGTACAGGACTGTGTGGCATTTCCTCTATTGCTTTAGTAAATGGCATTGTAATGTTGTCCATGAGCACAAACATGGAAGTATTGACAGTTTTTCCTTCTCTTGGGTTCTACAGAGGATCCTGTGCTGCGTTGCCTGACACTTGAGCCCTGTGGTCCAAAGCACAGTCACAAACCCAGATGCAGAACTTAAGCAGAGAGAATGCTGTAGGTCATACCACGTAAGAAAAAGCATTATTATAGCCTGAGAAGACAAGAAAAGATCCACAAAATGGGAAAACGAGAGTGAGAAAGGGGCCGGTGATGAATTAAATAGGAGAGCCGGTCGGTCTAGAGTTTTGTAGAGAGAAATTTTGGGAAGTTTTCTGAATTAAAATAAAAAATACTCTTTTGCTCCTGGTTCAAGAGATGTTCAGTAAAAGCTTTTTATTATATTTCAGCGCTTTATGGAGTCATATTTGTGACGTTTAGGGATACTGCACATTGCCTTTAGGCACCCAGATTTACTTGTATTACAACTATATTATTTAATACGTCCTTAGACTATGCTTAGTCTTCCAAAACTGTGACATTTAGAAAGGCGTTTTGGACTATTTTTGCTAAATTCATGATCCTCGGCTTGCAGGACACAATGAAGGGCTGTTTTTTGTTTTTGTTTTTGTTTTGTTTATTTATTTATCTATCTATTTGTTTATTTATTTAAGAGAGAGAGCTTCAGAGTGGATGGGGGGGCATGGAAAAGCTGAGGGGGGAGGGAGAGGGACAAGTAGACTCCACAAGTGCAGAGCCCCACGTGGCTTAATCTCAGGACTCTGAAATCTTGACCTGAGCCCAGTCAGATGTTTAAACCAACTGAGCCACCCAGGTGCCCCTGTTTTTTTGGTTTCTCACTAGTGAAGAGTCACCGCATTTGAAGGCAATTCTCAACCTACCCAAAGTTCAAGGTTTGGACCTTTAAAATCATCAGAAGAAAGACATCACACCCATACTTGTTGCAGAAATTGCCTATGAGGATTTCAGAAAGAATCTGTGTCATCAATAAAATATTAGAGAAATTACTTGCAGCAGCAGGCACACTACCCTTTTCTTTCTTGCACTATGTCAAGGGAAACTAATATATTTGGATTTATTACCAATAAATTTAAAGTCCTGTTATTTTTCTGGCCCAATTCTTGACCTCAGACTTGAAGGTCTATAGCTATAACTTACATGACGTCAGACAGAATCTTTCTGGGAATAAGGCCATTTCATTGCTCCCTGCATTAAAAATGTCATGTCACATGATCATTCTAACTCTGCAGTCCCATGAGCACATAGCTCTGCATATACATTAGTGTCCATTTATCACCGCATCTAACCTATCAGTTCAGGGACAATGATCTGTCCACTGTGTGCAATGCTGTGTGAGAAAATTGCAGAGAGATGTTCTTATGCCCACATTTAAGGAAATCATTCTCCAGTGAACAGAGCCAAACCCTTGGTATTTCTGTGTCTTAAATCCCTCATCTTTTGATTCCTTTTATCCATATGAGCATTAACTATATATATTGTAACGATTTATTGTTTAAATAATATCTCTTCCTTTCAGGTATCTTTTTACATGCATGGATGCCTCTGGACAATTAATTTCCATTTCTTCAAGTTGTTTATATTATGCAGTGCTAGGCACTCACCAAGATAATAATGCGCATTTCTTTGATGTACCTCAATCTGCACATCTGCTTCAGCTCCTCTACCAGATGTTCGTATTTATTTATATTCTTTGCTTAAGTTTTCAAGATACTTTTGCTCTGGGGAAAGACATATTAGTACAATAAACTGTATTATACAGAATGTCAAGATAATTAGTGTGCTCACCAGAATTAAACATAACTACCTCAGTCAACCAAAACTGATATTTCTAGAATTTTCTTGAATGCACACTTATAATGAATTCTAAAATCCTTTCTTAATCATATTTTAGATCTTAGTATTATTGAAGTATCCACTGGCACAATGCAAAGTAGTCTTTTTTAAATTGTTTCATTTCTGCAAATTGTCTACTATAACCAACTCAATCGTATCTATCTGTGATCATTCAGTACCTATAAATTTATCTGAATCACCTCTAAAATTATTTCCGTAGCAAATAATTCCTATAGTTTATATGTACCAAGCACTTACTATGTGACAGGTACATGCTGTCTACTCTATGAACGTCTCATTGGATCCTCACAACAACCCTAGGAGACAATTGCCATTATAATTCCCATCTTACAGATGAGAAAACTGAGGCTTCACGAGATTATATTTTTGGTTTGACAGAGCAAGGAATCAAGCCTAGAACTGCCTAGCTCTCTCCTAACTTCTGTGCCATCACATCAAATAGACTGATTTTATCTACAAATCAGTTCTATGTTAATAGACACAATCAGAGAATAAATACCTTGCCACACCTCCATGCAGGAACTTGCTTTGGGTTAATTTGTAGACTTTCAGGTGGAGGAGACCAGCTGATGGAGACTTGTATAGGAGCATGGACTGGTTCCCCAGGGCCCAGTTCTCAAGCTTATGACACATACTTTTGGGACAAAGCAGTGCATCTTCCTGGAGCATTAATCTTTCCTCAACGATAAGTAGTTTAAAACAATAATTTTTATTAAAACAATGGATATATTATGGAACAAATCAAGAAAAATTGCTTGAATTTTTAAATTAAAACTGAGATTTCCAGAAGCTTCCTCTTTCTGGGATAATTGCTCCAGGTCTCCTGGGAGTCAGGCATTTCCTCCCTCTGCATTCAGGGTGTAGAGACCCACAGCTGTAGGAGCAGGGACACCCTTGAAAAGTCTGAAGCAGGTTCTGGGGTGCACTTCTATCTAGTGACCGTTTGGAAGTTGGATATGAAGGAAGCAAGACCAGAAGCAGAGGAAAAGTTAGAGACCCTGAATATAAGTACAAAACACAAGTAAAGGATAAAAAGCAACATGCTCGGCCATTTTTCTCTCTCTCTCTCACACACACACACACACACACACACAGCTTGCAAAATGAAGATGTAAAAGACTTAAAGGGCACATGTCCAAATATTTCATTCACTACCCCCCTTCCTCTTCACACTAAACCTTGGCCACATCTGTGTGTGTTTGGCCTGGTTTGCTCATTTAACCTGCCTTGCACAGCAGAGCCCCTCCAGCAATGACCCTAACTAAACATTTTCACACTCTGGGCAGTTTGCCATGGTCATTTGGTCACAGCCAATTATGTTTCTGGGCAAGGCCCGAAGAAGTCCGAGTTGTCAGCCTAATGGGGCTCTCTATTGTCTGATAGGGACACATGTTAGGAGCAAGCATTTCGTGGAGGGAAGGAATGTTTTATTTTTTTCCTTTGTTTTATTTTTTTCTGCTTTTCAGCTGATGATTGTTGTTTCAGGATGTAGTGACTTCCATTGGTGAGAGAGATTTATTACTTACTTCCTGGAGAACACAATTTTCTCTCAAGTGTGAACATTTAGACAGGGGCATCCAAAAAAGTCACTAATTTTTTACTTTTGAAACATAGAGGGAAAGAGAAATTTAAATCTGCCCAATTTTCCCCTCCCCTCAGGAATGAGCATCGACACGCTCTCCAAAACCACAAGGCAGGGAGGGCCCCTGTGCTCCTTCTCTGCAGTCAGAGTCCGGAGTCACCAGCTGCCACAAGCAGCCTCTGTAACCACAGACTAACACAAGTTCTTCAGTGACTTGGGAAATCCACTGCACCAAAGGCAGCTTAACACAACCGCTCGCTCTCCCAGCCTCCGTCACACCCCAGTGATGGCTCCAAAGATGTGTTTTTCTTGTAATGGTTTTACTGAAGAGGGGCAGCGGGCTCTCAGTGTCCCCTCGGCCTTCTTTTCTCACTGTACCTGTCAATTTCATCCATTCTCTTTGCTCTCCCATGTCATTTACGGGAAGATGCCTCACCAGCCCATCCGTAGCCACACCCATGTCTCTCCACAGAGCACCAACCCATACAGCAGCCATCGAACAGACCTCTTCCCTCAGAGTTCACACGCCACAAGTCAAAGCCTGAGCTCATCGCCTCCGCTCTCAACCCTGTTCAATCTGAGTGTTCCATATTTCAGTAACCAGCACCATTTTCCACTCACTTTCTCAAACCAGGATCCCTGAGCGTCCTACTTCTCTCTCTCTTAACACCCAACTTACTCAAAGAGTCACCAGTTCCAGGTTGTTCTGACTCTTCAACACTTCTAGCGGCTGTTTGGTTCACTTCTCCCCACCCCCACTTCCACCACCACCCTATTGATCTGTTGGCCCCCAGCCTCTTTCTCTACCCCTATCCTTATCTCCGCATGGCTGCCAGAGGGACTATTCTAAAAAGCATGTCTAGTTATACCACTCCCTTTTCAAGAAAAATAATCCCTCCTGGATACCTGTTAGCCTAAGGAGCAAGTTCAAATACCTTAATTTATAAGACATTTCATGATCTGGCCCTATTCACCTCTCACCTTTCATATCTGGACCTTAACTCTGCTCCCGAATCTAGACACACTAAGGCACTTGAAGGTTCCTGAAGTTCTGTCTCTTGCCCCTAAGCCTTTGCACCTGCTGTTCTCTTCTCCTAGAGAAGTTTCTCTTGTCTTCCTTGTGGCCAACCTCAGGCCTACTCTCAGATTACACACTCAGGGTTGGGACGAGGGGGGGTGTCTGTGCACAGCCCAGCACACCCCTGCTTTCACTCTGCCTCTCTTGCTCCACCCTCGTTTCAGCCCCACAGGTACTGAATCTCTCTTTATTCCTGAGCCCTGTTATGTTTCTACCTCAAAACTGGATTAGGCACCGACCCCAGGTCCTCCATTTGTACCCACCGTTTCCCCCACATTGTAGCATTTGTTGTGGTGTATTGTAGTTGCCTTTTTAATTGTTTGTCTTTCCTATTAAATGGGAAGTTCTTTGAGGGCCGGGACCTTGTATTTACTATCCTCACCATAGTGCATGATGTGTATTAGGCTGTTCGTGTGTATCACATAAATGGATATATGGTGACATACCCAAAGAATTAAAGAAAATTTGACTTGGGAGGGACCCCGTAAATCATCGAGCCAAACCCCTCATTTTACAAATGAAGAAATTGAGGTCAAGAAGGTCAGGGCAAGTCCATTTCTCAGAATGACATAAGCTGGAAAAGCATCCTAGTATCTTATTTTTAGCCAGTATCAGTTGCCAGTGCAATGAAACATAAGCTATTCACCAACGATATTTAATATTCAAGCCCAATAATGTAATATGTCAACCAAAATGACTTTATAACTCCTTATAAAATAAGTCAAGTTTTTATGAGATATTTTTCTTAAGTCTGTATGTAAGCACCTCCCCCCCCATACCACCCACATTTCACAGTTGAAACAACTGGGAAAATGCCAGAAAGAACAAGCAGAAAAGCAACTAGAAAGAAGAGCGTCTACTAATTTGTGGTATTAGGTAGCTAAGCAAGACCTTTCCTTCTAGTCTCTTGGAAACTTTTCCTCCGCGCAGTTCTTAGAGTTTATGACTATCGTGAGAAGTGGGGATTGTCAAGAATGTGCAGTCGAGGTGAAGAGTTTCTTATAAATGGTACTTCTTTTTGTATGTGGGAATATAGGTAATATATTAAGGAACTAAATCCTTCATATTTGTAGCCCTCAGACAATTATACTAAATATCATTCAATAAAATGGTACTTCATTAAGCTTTTAAATTAAATATCAAATTCCCAGCAAATCAACTTTGAATCTGTTTGCTTTGTATTCATGAAGAAGGATAGTGGTGAGAAAGGGGAAAGAAATACATGGAAAATAATCTTTAAAAAATAAAACAGGGGTGCCTGGGTAACTCAGTTGGTTAAGTGTCTGCCTTTGGCTCAGATCCCAGGATCCTGAGATGAGCCCCACATCCTCTGCTCAGCAGGAAGCCTCCTTCTCCCCCTCCCTCTGCCGCTCCCCCTGCTTGTGCGCTCTCTCTCTGTCAAATAAATAAAAATCTAAAAAAAAAAATAGTAATAAAATAATAAAACAATTTGGGGGTGGGAGGAGAAAAGAATGCTGAATTGAGTACCTTCCCCAGGTTACAGGGCAGCAAATAGCAAAATCAGAATAAAGGCTTCCTTATCAGCTCTTCCCTTGAAAATCTGAAAGGCACAGAGTCCTGCCAGGTGCAGTGGACTTACGGTCAAAGATGCCCTCTGGCATTCGTATCCAGTGCAAAGGTAACAGCTGAGATAAAATGAGCTCAGAATTCTGTTTAGGGGATGCTGTCAAAAACAGTATTTTACTGCTTTATTATATGATTTAGAGAAAACCGTATCTAGCAGAGTGTCTCTCTACCAAATTTTCTCCTCATAGAAAATGGGAAAGAATTAGGGCTGTAAGGCATTCTTATTTACTAAAGACCCTCCTTTCTCATTTCCTACTCTCCACCTGAATCTCTCTGCAGAGACTTGAAATCAGTGGCCCACTGGTAAACGTTTAGCAGCCAGTTTGCCAGGGTGGGGGGGAAGGACACAATTATCAGCCTTGGCCGGTTTTGCGGAGTGAATACTCCCACCAGAGCCAACCACAAGTTACCAAGGCAGCATCACTGAACGCAAAGTGGGGGGAAAGTGCGTACAATCAGAGGTCCAAAGCTGCTACAAGCCCGCTCCAGCAGCACACTGCTGATTGAAAGCCTGGGACTGACCAGTGTAGCTCCCGCCAGAGCAAGTTTGCAGGCTTTCTTGCTTCGAACCCAAATTCCTCAGTATGAGTCATGATTAGCTAGGTTATGCCACATAACAAATTAGCCGTGAAATCTCAGTGGCTTAAAACAGCAACGGTTTACACTTCATCCATGATATATGTCCAGCATGGGTCCACTGTGGGATGGTACTTTGCTTATCAAAATGACTCAGGTCTTAGACTGCTGGGGGCTTCACCATCTGGAGAGTGCTGGTGGCAGTGAAGGAGAGCCTGGAGATTTGCAGATGGGCTTTTCACCATCTCAGCTCACATTTCATTAGTCAGAACTAGTCTCACGGCCCCACCTAAATGCAAGGGATTTGGCAAGTGCGAGGGAGCAGATGGAATGTTTGGTGAGTACCACTGTCTCATCAGAGCCGTGATGATTTCAGCAGGCAACCTTGTTTCTGGATGGTTCAGGACGCTCCACATTGAGGGGATCCAGTCCGCTGGAGAAGAAATGAAGGACCTGACTGAATGCCTTGGGAAAATCAGAAGCTCAGCCAGAATCTTCAAAGGATGATTTTTTTTATGGCTAATAAATATTCATGTGTCAAACCAGTTGTTCTTTGGCTGGAAAGGAGACTTCCAGCTCAACAAGAGTGGCAGGCAGGCTTTACTCTGGTCCTCTTTCCCACTCGAGAGATGCAGCAGGTTATTATGAATTTGCTTGTCTAAACAATAAAGTAGCAATTTGAGGTTTTTTGGCCTGAGTCTAAAGCCCAGGGCCCATTTCCAGGAACAGAGAGCATTCCTGGGAGGAGGCAGCTCCTCAGAGTCCCAGTCTCTTTGACACAGGGAATGTCTAAGACTGGGGGGGACTGTGGGCTCCCAGGGACTCTTGCCTGAAACCGCAGCATTTCCTTTCAATTCAACAGATGTGTATTTTGCACCCAGTGAGGACCAGGTGTGGAGGCTTCCTCTAGGGCTCCTACAGAAGAGAGGGCATCAGGCTCCTCAAATTCTCCCACTGCTTCTTGTAACCCCCAGCCGATTAGACCCGACATCACGGTAACCACCTCCCTTCGAAAAGCAAACAGCTATGAGCCTGGGGCTAGGAAAATGCACCTCTGGTACGAAAATGTACCAGAGGAATGTGATTTCAGTCCTGACTCGACCCCTAACTAATGACTGGCACTTGGACAATCTCTTAGTCTCTCGCGTCTCCATTTCATCTACAAACTGGGGGAGCTGGGATAGACCTATAGTTCTCACACTTTCTCTGTGAAGCCCTTCAGGAGCGGACCTACATGAGCAGACAGTAGCTTGTGGGTAAGGCCCCACAACCCCATTCTAACTTCCCACGAGGGCCAATGGTTTTATTATGATTATTCTAGAGCAGATTTCTGTTTTTGTTTTTCAAAGGGGTGTCATGGCTTCATCGGGTTCTTAAGAAGATGTTTCTGATACTGTTTTTTTTTTTTTAAGTTTAAAAACCACTGGGCTAATCTGAGCGCACAAGAGTGCTGGAGGAAATCACATGGCTAACACTTGTGTCCCAGGAAGTAAGGCTGCCTGATGGCTGGCATGGCACTCTGCTGGGATGCTTCCCTTCCTCCTGCAGAGCGCCAGCCAAGCTTCCAGGCCTTCCACACTTCCCCTGTCCAGGCTTCTACGATTGCAGCCGGAGTCAAGCCTCTGCATTTGACCCTGCCAGCACGTTACAAAGAGGCTCAGACCAAGTCAGCCATACGCAGAGTAATGGGTAGTAGGACTTCCCCGAAGTGGAGGTAGAAGACCTCAGCCTGCACAGAGAGTGTGTGGTTTGGACTATGTCCACAGAATATTAAATCATACAAGAATTTCACTCATCTTCATCTTGGAGGTCACAACATGACTTTCGTCTAATGAATTCTTTACATTGGCAGCTCTTCTGTTTTTCTGCCTTCCTCCGCTGCTTCCTCACTTCCGCCTCTACCCTCCTCCCTTGCTCCAAGCGGCTTTCGCCCCGCCAGTCTCTGTATGGGAACATGTGGAAATACTTTTCCTTGATTTAGGCCTGGAATTTGGTCTACACCTGTGTAGGCCCTTAAGTAATGGCTCAGCAGGCGCTCCGGCGAGGTCGTGCTCCAGAAGTGCTCTGTGCACACACTCACGCTCACTCCCTTGCAGGCACGCCGGCCCCTCTCCTTCCTTTCCCCAGGTGTGCAGGCACCTCCAGATGTGGCTCCCGACAGGCTGGTCTGCTGTTCAGGGTTCCAGGGATTACTCCTCAGAGCATGATAGCCCACCCCGGGATGGTCTGCTTCATAAAGCAGAGGGTTCGTTTCCAAAAGCCTGCAGCCTTGAAAGGAAAAGAACAGAGAGAGACTTTTTGTTTGGCAAGCACTCTCCTGACTTAATCTTGTGAAGTTGTTGGTGTTTACTTAGAGGAGTCAAGGAATCTGCTCAAGGTCGCAGAGCCAGGAAGTGGCAGAATCGAGATTTAAAGACAGAACTTATTTCAATTTCGACATTCTCCCTGATTACCAAGCCATAGTTCGTTGTTTTTGGAGACATCTACCACATCATAACTATAAACCCAGGTACTGTACTAGGCGCCCTCTAGACACTCTCCTTTTTACAATAGCCCAGCAAGGAGGGTTCTAGTTCAGTCAGCTTACAGATTTTATGGAAATGGAGCTTGTAAAGGTTATGATGCCCAAGATCATATAGCCAAATGCAGAGATGATCTTGATGCTTCCTGCCCCAAATCTATCAGTTACTTTCCAAAATTTTCAAGAATAAAAAGCTGCTCAGAGCTTTCCATGCTTTCAGAATAAAAGCAAATCCTCATCTTAACACACCAGGCCCACCACAATCTGATTTCTGCCCACCTTTCTCTCTGCTCCCGCACCCGACACCGATCTTTCCTATCCAATGGAGCGCTTTCAGGTTCCTTGAACTACTGTTCAACCCTGTGTGCATCCGATGTGCTGTCCCCTCTTCCATTTTCATCTACCTTTAACTTCCTGCCACTCAGCTTGTGGCCCCTTTTCTGGTCCCACATGCTCACTACCAACCACTTTGTCACCAAACCAGGTGTGAGTAACAGTCCTGTTGTTCTTGCAACATCTTCTGACTGTCTAAACCAAAGCACGGACCACACCATGGTGTCATTGTCTATCAAATTATCTATGGCCTCCACCAGACCATTACCCTCCTTGAAGATACGGAACCCGTTCTATATAACTCTTATTACCAAAGCTTACAAAATACCTACAACAAAATAGAATTAAAGAAAGTTTGTTAAATGAATGAAGGAATGAAAAATGGAAAGGAGAGGAGAGGAGGTGAGGAGAGGAGTGAGGGTAACAAGGGGAGATGTTAAAGACCAAACCCAGGTCTTTCTGATTCCAAAATAGACATACCTTTATCACCCTATACTCAACCCAAGATGCTCCCTACTCTATCAGAGATGTGATTCCATGTTCATTCCCCCTTCTTTTTTTTTACTCAAGCATAAGATCCTAATTCTCTGCCCTGGCTCTCAAAGCTCCTAATTTTCTGATTTGGCTCTCAATCCCTCTGTCTCTGCACCAGAGTTCTCCATAAGACTTCTCTCTGTATATTTGTCTGTTTGAATCTTTATAAGTCATGGAGTTCATCTAACAAAACAAACCAAAAATTGGAGTCTGGTATTACTAAAGGAAAATAGCTTATAATGCCTCTCTAATTAAATATTTAGGGTTGAACAGGATTTTGAACCCAGAAAAATGACCTAAGAGAACTTTTTGCACTTCAGATTAATTTATTTGCAGGATATATTTTTATACAGTCTGTAGAATCCTCCTTGTAAAAAACAAAACTAGTGTTCTATATTTTTTAATAATCTGCCCATTGAAATCATGTTCACTATGTTTTCAAATTATAAAAGTGGTATATATTTATTATAGAAGTTTTATAGGTATAAATATACAAAATGAAGAAAATAAAAGTAACCCATAATCATATCATCCAGAGACAATAACTTTTGTTTTGATATGTATCCTTCCCTTTTATTTATGCATATATAATTATGTAAGAATAGCTCATATCTACTCCATAAATGCTGTGAATTGATGTTGCATGCACTCTGTGGATTAATTTTAACCCTTAGAACAGTCTCATGAGATTGACACAATTACTCTCTCCATTTAACATATGAGGAAACTGAGGCATGGAGGGACATGGAGACTTGCCCAGGACCACACACATATTAAGTGGTAGAGCTGGCATTTGAACCAAAGCAGCCTAACTCCTAAAAATGTGTTTTTCACACCCATGGAAACTTGAGATCAGACAGCACAAGCCAACCATGTTGGTAACTTGCTTTTTTATTCCTTGAAGAATTTCCGTGTGATTTAATACTCTTCTGAAATATCATTTCGATCAGTGCATAATATTTCATCATATTGATGTAATCAATGAAATTGATGAAATTAATCAATATCCTTTGGATAGAAATGTAGATTCTCTTCCAATCTACTATAAACACACTGTGATGAGCTACGTCGTAACTAATTTTTTGTTTACAACTTAGAGTTGAAATCGCTGTGCCGAAAAATAAGACATTTACACATACCCACCATCCACACCCTCCAGTGTGGCTCCACGGGAAGGGAATATAGCTCAGTAGTTGATCGTTAGAAAAGCTGAGTAGAACAGCCTTCCCTCTGGGGCTTTTTGCCAAGTTCTTCCCTATTCTTAGAGCTGGTCATAACAAATGGAGAAAAAATATCCTAAGCCAGGCATGTGCTGTTGTCAAAGACTGTCCAGATACTTCTCCTTGGACCAGTGCCACCACCTGCCTCTCGGGTGCATGCCTCCCTCAGCCTTTCTCCTCTGTCAACGCCACATCAGAATGAGTTATCATTTGCAGTTCAGCACTTGGTCTCACCAACACGGGGGCCCTTCCCATTTGGTATTCCTACTATAGGAATGACAGCAGGGAAGAAGAGGTGCAGAAAGTTCCTGGAGGAGATGTGTGAGGGGGATCCGTAACCACTAACCTGCCCCGGTAACTGATATAGCATCTCCATGGAGGATTCCAGAGAGAGGCTAAGCAAAGCCTCTCCTTAGAAGGTGGTGAATCCCACTTAGGATGACCCAAGTAAGAAATGATTGTTTAAATGACCCAAGTGAGAAAAAAATAAACAGTGAAGTATGTGGTAAGTATTTATTAAGATGGTGAGGGTAACTGGAAAACTCTTTATAAGCTAATTAAAATGAAGAAGAAAATTTAGAAAATAACATATCAAGAAAGACCTTTAAAAGACCACCGTAAATATAGATGAGATGGCTAGTGTCTTGTGAGTTTTCTGTCAAACCGTTTTGTCATAAATTTCAGAGCCTCCTCATCTGGGCACTACACGCAGAATGATAGGTAATTCTCTGACATGTTCATTCAAGTTTTATTGAGCCTCTAAAACTACCCAATACTTACCAAGCACTTTATAGTTTATAAAACTCTGTTCATACACATTATCACATCTTATCTTCCTTTGAACCTATATGGGGCAATTACTATTATTACTTATTATTTGTGAGTTAACTGAAGCTAACAAATTAAAACAGCTTACTCAAGATTGTACAGTATGATGGATGATTAATTTTATGTCAACCTGATTAAGCCATGGGTGTCCAGATATTTGGTTAGACATTATTTCTGGAAGTATCTGTGAGGGTGTTTCCAAAAAAGGTTAGCCTTTGAATTGGTAGACTGAGTAAAGCAGATTGTATCCTACTGGTTCTGTTTCTCTGGAGAACATTAACTAATACACATAGCTATAGCCAGAATTTGAACATGGTCCTCTTGCCTCTGGCACCTACTAAGTGCAAGACCCAGCCAGCAAGGCAGATATGAAATACCAGAGCCCTTAGAGAGAGAACATGAAAGTCGAGTGGGGAGGCAACTGCCTTTTCCATGGTTGGGACAAAAGCCTCCAGCAATCAATAACCAGACTGCAAGCCCAGAGTTCTGCTGTGTGCCCAATGCTGACCTAGGCATGGTAGAAACAAAAAGAGAAATAAAATATGTCTGAGGACTCCTTTCCCTGAGCATGTACTCTATTAAGACACATAAAACAATTATGAAAAAAATGAAGTTGTTAGTATTGGCAAGAATAATGAATGAAGCTTTCCTAAAGGATGCAAGGCTTGATCTGAGAAAAAATTACAGAGGGGAAGAGATAATTTAGTGGCTGATCATAGTGAGCAAAGGCATGGAAATAATGGTAGCCATGATGTTGTGGGGAGAAGAAGAGAAAGCCGGGAAGAGCTATTCAAAGACAAATGTAAATGGAATATAATGTATGTGTTAAAAAGAAGAAAGGGGGACAGGTAGAATGGGACCAGATTATAGAGAAAAACTTAGAAAGCAAACAAAATCCATCCTTTTAACAAAGATTTACTGAGTGCCTTCTATGTGCCAAGTTCTAGGCACAAATAAATAGGAACAAAGAATGCTATCTTCTCTTCAAAAGTAAGTCACTCCTAGTCTTGGGAACTTGGATTCCATATTGGAAATGATAGGGAGTTATGAAAGTTTCTTGAGTAGGGGATGACAGAAGGAAAATTTATCTCCACATTGCTATAATCTCTTAACCAGCAGACAGAGAAGACTCAAAGAGACAACAGAAATGTTACAGACACACCCATTATTAGGATAGTCTATAGGGTAGGTTACAGGTGGTCTTTTCAAGAAGAATCTGTTTGAATCTGAAAGTGTTCTGGTGTGAGTGACAGGGACTAGTTTTCATGAAAAGAAGCCGATGTATACAGAAATAAAAGGGGGTAAGGGCAAGGGTATAAAAGGGAAACGGCTGGGAGAAGCTAAACAGAGAAGAAGGATCCCAGCACAAGAGGAAGGCACTGTTTTCTAGACTCTGGACAAGGTAAGACCCCAGGAATGAGGAAACAAGATAGAAACCCAAACACTAGGATCATGGCACAGGGGCAGGTCTCAGACCCAGGAATAAGACAAAAGCTTGATGATTAAAATAAGAATACAAAATCATTCTTGTCCCAAAAACATGACTGTCTTCTCTTGACCTGGGTTAAGACTGAGCCTACGGATGGAAATTAGGCTGACCTACTGTAAAACCTAATGTAATTCAAGACCCAGGAGTCAAACTCATCATGATGTGCATCTCTGAAATTTTCTTTTTTTAAAAAGATTTATTTATTTATTTATTTATTTATTTAAGAGAGAGAGTGTGCACAAGTGGGTGGGGGAGGGAGAGAGTCCCAAGCAGACTCCCTGCTGAGCAGGGAGCCAGATAGGAGGCAGATCTCAAGACCCATGAGTTCATGACCTGAGCCAAAATCACAAGTCAGTCACTTAACCAACTGAGCCGCCCAGACACCCCAATCTTTGAAATTTTCTGAGGGGAACTTTTATAATCTGACTTTACACTGGCTACAACCTTCTATCCTGCCTGTCTTTATTTTAACACACTCTTGATTACAATCATCCTGGTCCCATGACTGTACCCCCCCAACCCACCCCAACTGACCAACACATCATGCGTGAGCACACATGCACACACACACACTTTTGTCGTGGTTGAGGTTGTCGTGGTTGCCTGTACCAACTCTCTTACCTGTAATGTTCTCTTTCCTCATCCAAGTCCTTTTCAGCTTGTCTTTGAAATTGCCAGGGTTTGGGGGCTCCTTCCCTGAATCAGAGCACAGCTTCATCTGGTCCTCTCATTGATTAGCTTCTTTATTGTCATGGCATGGGGAGCATTTTATAGGCCCGAATGTCACTTACTCATTTTTGTTACCTCCACTTAGACTATGTTTCTAAGGAAATTCATTCAGATTTTCAAATTTGGGAGATTTGGAAAATATTCATCCCTTCCCTTTTCCTGGGCTGAAGAAGGGACAGAATTCTGTTTCCCAACATTGAGACAGAATCAGTAGCAGAAAAATAAGATAAAGACTCCACTGGGAATGGGAGGTCAGGAGAGGAAATAGAATGTGGGAGGTTTCTAATACGGCAGAGAAACCAGAAGCATTAGTTGCCAGAATGAAACAAAAGAGAAAAAAAAAATGGGTATTTTATATATGTGAGTTGGTCTTTGTTTATCAGAGACTGTCAGCACAAACAGGTTACAAGTTACCGGTGAAACCTATTTATAAGGTCAATAATAATCATAACAAAAATTAAATCCATAATGGCTATCATTTGTTGATGTTTATATGTGCCAAACACTACCATAATGTTGATTTTATGGCAGCTTTCTAAACTCTGCTGCTAATGCCATGGAGTACATGATATTTTTCAGAATATTTGTGAGAATAATTACAGAAGCAAGAACTAGTAATTTTGTCTCATTTTTGGTGATGGTATCTCTCTGAAAACTTAAATAAAAGTCTTCTCATTATAATTATCAACCATGATCAGAAATATTTTAATTAGGATTATGATGAAAATATACAATGCATGGGGAAATAGATGATTAACTCTTGATTTCAGAACCACAACATTCTGGGTTAGACATTTGAGCTAAACTTCAGCTAAACTTCAGTATACTGAATTTCTGCAAAGCAAAGTTTCACCACACATATTTACCTCAGCTTGAATTCCAATCAGCAAGGATTAGGTTATGTAAAGTACATGTCTTCTTTTCAGACAAATAGCTAAAATATTAAGGCTCCAATGAGAATGAAAGAGGTAAGTAAAGTAAAAAAACATATTCTACTTCATGTAATACTGGAAACATTCTGAATTTTAACTTGGGAGGTTTGGAAGATATCTGTCCCTTCTCTTTTCCTGGGTTAATAAGTAGAATTTAGTAAGTATAAAACTAGTCTTTTATAGTTGTGATTTTCAGGTAGATTAATTTTAGAGCAGATCCTTTTATATCAGCCTTTCAGAGTTGGAAATGCAACTTATTTAGACAAATCAGATATTTTTTGTTTAAGGAAGTTGAACAGGAAGTTGAACATAAAAATCTTCCATTATTCCATATTGTCACTGGAAATAAATGTGTGTGTGTGTGTGTGTGTGTGTGTGTGTGTGTGTGTGTGGTGGGTGGGGGCGGGGGGAGTTGCAATTGTAAAGGGGTTCTGAATCAAGCCAAAATCGGTTTTCCTTATTGAACCAGAGAATATTCAAACAAGTTCCCCAGACATCTCTTCATCTGGTTGCCACTGCTAGCCTTTCTGTTCTGCAGACTTAAGCCCCCGTACCTTCCTGCTCTTGTTCATGCTTTTCTCTTCTGCTCTCTCCCACTTCAAAATGCTGAAGAAATGCAATTCACAGAGTCGTTATACTGCCAGCAGCCCACTCCATCTGTTTCCATCCACCAAGCTCCTCCTTAATATTTCTTAGCGCATTGTTCATTTCACAAGGGCAACATAGGTTCCCCGTACACCAGGAAAAAGGAGTAAATCCAGGGTGTGGTTTCATTCAAATCTGCATTTTATATCTATGCTGTTCCTCCAGTAAGTGATTTTGTACAGTTTGTTGCCTATTAACATGTGACCTTTGACTAGAGGATTTCCTATGCACTGCATATGTGCTCAGTATCCCTCTCATGTGGTAGATAATGTCTTTGATTGCAATGACACTTACTCCACACTTGGAAGATTTATTCAGTCTCACTCTCGGAAGATCCTTCTGTTGCATTATTGGCTTACACTTATTTTCAAAGTCTTTTGGGGGGATTAGAATAAAGGACATTACCTTTGACTCTTCCTGAGAATATTCCTATGGTCATATTTTTTTTAGAGATTTTACCACCTTATGTAGGTTCTCTCCCTCACATTCAAGTGTTTCTATCATTGGACAAGTTTACTTCATTTTCAGTATTATATAAGCAAAGAACAAATATCCATTTCAGGGAAATAAACTCATAAATCTTATTCGCACACAGAAAATGATTTTTCCTAAAAAAACAGATATACACAGGAGGCTGCATATATGGAAGCAGAATTAGTGGATGTTTACCAACTGGTCAGACAGGAATTCTTAAAAGTGGGGATAATCAATTTAAAAGGAAAGAGGTTACCTATTGTGCCATCATTTTGTTGTTTTAATTAAAAGCTGCCTTGTCTAGGATGGACATTAGTTGAAAAGAGATTATAATACTTATGTATCTGACAGTATGAAACACTAAATACAATGAATAACTTTCTCCTTAAAAAAAACCTTAACATTCTGAATAAAATATTTGAAAAAATATTAAAAATACTATTGAGCTGACAGGAATATGAGGAAAATCTTGGAGACCAAAGACAGAGTGAATTCAGGAAACCAGAAAAGTAAGGAAACACCAAAGTGACCCTCAACTTTCATTCTATCAGTTCGGCCAGGAGTGGGCGGACTGGAAATAATTCCTCGGGCTTACCCAAGGTGGGTCATCAGTAGGGACCCCCACATAAAACTGAAACTACAGAGCAGTACACCTTTGGTGAAATAGAAAGTCTAAATGTATACATATATAAATCCCACTCCAGAAAGGTTGACAGCAAAGAAACTTGTTTGCCAAAGCCTTAGTAGTGAGTAAAAAATAAATCTCTCCTGAGACTGCAAAACTGAAAGCCCACGCTCATAGGCTTGTAGGTTTGTGACCACAAAACTTCAAGTCTAGCATTAGCATACATGTACCTATGAGAGAAAGGCACTTTCAATTCAGGCCCTAAGTATTTCATTAATATAAACTCAGAGAAAATAATAATAATAATAATAATAATAATAATAATAATAATAATAAAAATATACAAAAAAACAGTGCTCCATGAGTAAGACCAAAAACAGTGAAGATATATTCAAACTCACTTAAGACTTCAAATGATAGAACTATCAAATAAGAATATAAAATAAGCACACTTACCATGTTAATAGAAAAAAATGAGAATATTGGGCACCTGAGTGGCTCAGTCAGTTAAGAATCTGCCTTCAGCTCAGATCATGGAATTGAGGCCTACATAGGGCTCCCTTCTCAGCGGGGAGCCTGCATCTCCCCTCTGCCCCTCCCCCTCCCCCTGCTCCTGTGCTCTCTCTCTCTCTCAAATAAGTAAGTAAATAAAATCTTTAGAAAAAGTAAGAATATTAAATAGGTCAAGGAACAAGACACTCAAAAAAAAAAAAAAAAGAAAGTAAATGACAAGGAAGATATGAAAAAAATCACATAGACATACTAGAGTTGAAATTAAATGGAAAGAAAGAAAGAATTGTTAGACATAGATGAAGAGAGAATTAGTGAATTAGAAGATAAATCTGAATGAATTACAGAAAACTCAGTACAGAGAAACAAAGATATGGGAAATGTAAGAACCAATAAATATGAGGAATAGAGTAAGAAGATCAAACATACATCTTGAGGTTTCAAATGAAAACAATAGAAGAAAATGAAAGACAGGATATATGTGAGGACACAACTGATGAGAAAATTCCCAGAATTTATTAACAATACTAATTGGCAGGTTCAGGAAGCAGAAGGAATCCCAAGCTGGATAAATAGAAAGCAATCCATAACTAGGTACATCATAGTGAAAATACAGAAAACCAAAGGTGAAGAGAAGATCCTGATAAAACCAGAGACAACATAATGACTACACAAAGAAACAACAAATAAACTTATTGCTGAATTGTCAGCAACCATGGAACCCAGAAAATTGGAAAATAATTTCTTTAACATTCTGAAAGAAAGTAATAATCCACTTAGAATTGTATGCCAAATAAAATTATCTTTTAACAACTTAGTAACATGAATACTTTTTCATACACATGAAATCTAAAATACTTTATCACCAACGGATTATCATTAAAATAAATTAGAAGGGTTGAACTGCACAAGGAAGGAAAATTATACAGGAGGAAAGGTGTGAGATGAGAGAAGAAATCATGGATAAAGAATAACCCAAATTGTGGGCATATCTAAGCATCTAGGCAAACTATCTTTTTGGGGAGAAGACAAAATAAAATGAATTGCTAGCCAATGGTACTGTGCAAATGACAAGGGGTTGGTGGAATTTAAAGCAGTCCAAAGTTCTTGTTTTGTCTGGGAGGAGACTTCAATAATACAAGTATGTATGTTAAAATTTCTAAGGTAATTAAAATAATATACATGGAGTGTTCAACTTGTATCTAGTACAAGATATAAATGAAATATGAAACAAAAGCCTCAGCAAATAAAAAAAATAATAATAATAAAATGACAAGAAAGGAGACAAAAACACAGATAGCTAGAAAAGCAGAACAAAGAGAAAGTACAAAATAATATAGTAGAAATAAATTCAGATCAGTTGAGAGTCATAGTAATCTGTATATAAAAATAATAGACCTTAAGGCAAAAATCCTTTAGAAGCAACAGAATCACTACACAATGATAGAAAGTTGCATATTACTAATAAGACATAATAATTCTAAACTTGTATGAATCAAATGACACAGTTCAACAGGTATAGAACAAAATTTGATAAAACTTCAAAAATGAATTTAAAAATCTACCTTTAAGGAAAGAGAATTTAACACCTTTCTAAATAGTTACTAATTAACCAGACAATAAATCAATAAGAATATTGAAAAAAAGGAATAATAAGAACTCAATCTTAGCTCTTTGAAAAGGCCACTACTTCCATCAATAAGGAATACTCATTCAGTTTAAGTACACATAAAACATTTACAAAAATTGAGTGTAAATGTGTCCATAAAATATATGTCAATAAATTTCAAAGAATAAACATCATTCAGAACAAATTAATCATTATACAATTTAGTCAAAAATGAATATTAAAGGGATAATTGGGAAAAAAATCCAACATTTGGAAACATAGAATTGCATTTCTAATCACTTATGGGTCAAAAAGAAATTACAATGAAAATTAGAAAATATAAAGCAATACCAATAATACAATAGTACTTACCAAAACTTGTGGTATAAAGCTAAAATAGTACTTACAGGAAACTGTGTGGCCTTAAATAAATATAGTAGCAAAGAAGAAAACACTAAAATTAATGTACTAGGCATCCACCTTTATAAATTTGAAAATAATAGAATACAATGTGGTAAGTAGAAGGAAATAACAAAGATGAGAGTAAAAAATAATAAATAAATAATCATAATAATAAATAATAAAATAAGAAACAAACATACAATAGAGATAATCAAAAGGCCCGAAGTTGTTTTTGTTATTTTCATTTTTTAGAAAGAGAGAGTGGGAGGAAGGCAGAGAGAGAAGGAGAAGAGAATCCCAAGCAGGCTCCACGCTGAGCGTGGAGCCAGAAGTGAGGCTTAATCTCATGACCCTGAGATCATGACCTGAGCCAAAATCAAGAGTCAGACACTTAACTGACTGAGCCACCCAAGGACCCCCCAAAGTTGTTTTTAGAGAAGACTAATAAAACGAGCAAATCTCTGGAAAGATTGTTCAAGAAAAAAGAAAAAAAGCACAGCTTTCAGAATGAAGGAAGAGATACAGTTACCTACCTTCAATTATAAAAGTAATGGGAGAATACTATAACTTCATACCATTAACTTTAAAACAAAAATGCAAAAATTTTAAGAAAAGTGTAACTGCTTAAAACTAACTCAAGAAAAATGAGGAAACCTAAATAATGTTAAAACCATTAAGGAACATCAAATTTGATTAACATCAAATCAAATGTTAAATATTTTTTTTCAAAAAAACAAAAAACAGGAAACAGTCAAAAAAACTAATAGGCAGCCCATGGAATGGGAGAATATATTTGCAAATGACACTACAGATAAAAGACTGGTATCCAAGATCTACAAAGAACTTCTCAAACTCAATACACGAGAAACAAATAAATAAAAAAAATGGGCAGAAGATATGAACAGACACTTTTCCAATGAAGAAATACAAATGGCTAATAGACACATGAAAAAATGTTCAAAATCATTAGCCATCAGGGAAATTCAAATCAAAACCATATTGAGATACCACCTTACGCCAGTTAGAATGGCAAAAACAGACAAGGCAAGAAACAACAATTGTTGGAGAGGATGTGGAGAAAGGCGATCCCTCCTACATTGTTGGTGGGAATGCAAGTTGGTACAGCCACTCTGGAAAACAGTGTGGAGGTCCCTTAAAAAGTTAAAAATTGAGCTACCCTATGACCCAGCCATTGCACTACTGGGTATTTACTCCAAAGATACAGACGTAGTGAAGAGAAGGGCCATATGCACCCCAATGTTCATAGCAGCATTGTCCACAATAGCTAAATTGTGGAAGGAGCCGAGATGTCCTTCAACAGATGACTGGATTAAGAAGTTGTGGTCCATATATACGATGGAATATTACTCAGCTATCAGAAAGAACAAATTCTCAACATTTGCTGCAACATGGACAGCACTGGAGGAGATAATGCTAAGTGAAATAAGTCAAGCAGAGAAAGACAATTATCATATGATTTCTCTCATCTATGGAACATAAGAACTAGGAAGATCGGTAGGGGAAGAAATGGATAAAGAAAGGCGGGGTAATCAGAAGGGGGACTGAAGCATGAGAGACTATGGACTATGAGAAACAAACTGAGGGCCTCAGAGGGGAGGGGGGTGGGGGAATGGGATAGGCTGGTGATGGGTAGTAAGGAGGGCACGTATTGCATGGTGCACTGGGTGTTATACACAACTAATGAATCATCAAACTTTATATCAGAAACCGGGGATGTACTGTATGGTGACTAACATAATATAATAAAAAAACATTAAAAAAAAAAAAAACAGAGGCACCTGGGTGGCTCAGTTGGTTAAGTATTTGCGTTCAGCTCAGATCATGATCCCGGAGTCCTGGGATCAAGTCCCACATTGGGCTCCCTGCTCAGCGGGGAGTGTCCTTCTCTCTCTCCCTCTGTCCTTCCTGACCATGCCCCCCTCTTGTTCACTCTCTCATGCACTCTTTCTCTCTCTCTCTCAAATAAATAAATAAAAATCTTTAAAACAAACAAAAACAGAAATCCTCACCAGGCCCACACAGTTTTATAGGTGATCTTTTCCAAAAAATCTAGGAACCGATAATTCTAATCTTATTAGATCTCTATCAGCAAACAGAAAAAGAAGAAATATTTTCCAATCCATTTGATAGACTAATATAATTTTGTTATCAAAACAAAACTAGGACAGTATGAAAAAGAGAATTACAAGTGAATTTCCTTTGTGGACAGAGATAATTTTAATTCCCCTCAAACAATAAGAAGGATTGGGTTGAATTTAACTTAAGAATTAAATATACACTAACTGTAACAATATATGAAAATGCCAAGAGATTTTCTTTTCAGCAAGCAGCAAACAAAAACACTAAAACTGGAGACCCTAGAGTTTTGCACCAGTAGAGATTATCTCTGTTTGCATGGGAGAATAAGTCATGGCCTTCAATTCCTGACAGCAGGAGTCAGGTAAATAAATAGACCATGTGGGACCTCCTCTATGATGCATCCCATACAAATTCATGCATGTCTGTAGCAATCATAAGATGCCAGTAAGGACAAACACCTTAGTAATAACCTGATCATTCTTTTTTTTTAATAGTAAAATGGGTTTTTATTTTTTATTTATTTATTTTTAAAATTTTTATTTAAATTCAATTTAGTTAACATATAGTGTATTATTAGTTTCAGGGGTAGAATTTAGTGATTTATCATCTGCATATAACATCCATGCTCATTATATCAAACGCCTCTTTAATGCCCATCACCCAGTTACTCCATCCCCCACCCACCTCCCCTCCAGCAACCCTCAGTTTGGTCCCTATAGTTAAGAGTCTCTTATGGTTTGTCTCCCTCTCTGTTTTCCTCTTATTTTATTTTCCTTCCCTTCCCCTATGTTCATCTGTTTTGTTTCTTAAATTCCACATATGAGTGAAATCATATAGTATTTGTCTTTATCTCTGACTGATTTATTTCACTTAGCATAACATTCTCTAGCTCCATCCACTTCATTGCAATTGCAAGATTTTATTCTATTCACTTAGAATAATATGCTCTAGTTCTTGCCATGTCATTGCAAATGGCAAGATTTCATTCTTTTTATGGCTGAGTAATATTCCAGTGTGTGTGTGTGTGTGTGTGTGTGTGTGTGTGTGTGTGTGTATCACATCTTTATCCATTCATCAGTCGATGGACATCTGGGCTTTTTCCAAATTTTGGCTATTGTGGACATGGCTGCTATAAACATTGGGGTGCATGTGCCCCTTCAAATCAGTATTTTTGTACCCTTTGGGTAAATACCTACTAATGCAATTGCTAGGTCATAGGGTGGTTCTATTTTTAACTTTTGAAGAAGCTCCATACTGTTTTCCAGAGTGGCTGTACCAGTTTTCATTCCCACCAAAAATGTAAGAGGGTTCTCCTTTCTCTGAATCCTTGCCAACATCTGTTGTTTCCTGAGTTGCTAATTTTAGCCATTCTGACCAGTGAGAGGTGGTATCTCATTGTGTTTTTGATTTGTATTTCCCTGATGTCAAGTGATGTTGAACGTTTTTTCATGTGTCTGTTGGCCATTTGTATGTCTAAATGTCTGTTCATGTCTTCTGCTCATTTCTTGACTGGATTTTTTGCTTTTTTGGGTGTTTGATAAACTCTTTGAAGATTTCGGATACTAGCCCTTTATCTAATATGTCATTTGCAAATATCTTCTCCCATTTCATAGGTTGCTTTTTAATTTTGTTGATTGCTTCCTTTGCTGTGCAAAAGCTTTTTATCCTGATGAAGTCCCAATAGTTTATTTTTGCCTTTGTTTCCCTTGCCTCTGGAGACATGTAGTAATAACCTGATCATTCTTTAAAGAACTTTGTAGTCAAAATGAGAAGTGAAAGAGGTTAAAAATGTGCCACGCAAACAGGAAGTAGTAATATGTTTATCAAGTGTCCCAATCACTTTTATGCTGAGTGTGTTTTAATGAGAGATAAAAAACCCCAGAGGACAAGGAGTTGAAGGAAGAGAAATGAGGGTAGAGAGGGAAATGGATGGTCAATAGATATAGTACAGTTTTGAAAGTGGGGGAATGGAGTATGATGGGAAAAAACAGATGTGAAAATAGACTATTGTGGGGCGCCTGGGTGGCACAGCGGTTAAGCGTCTGCCTTCGGCTCAGGGCGTGATCCCAGCGTTCTGGGATCGAGCCCCACATCAGGCTCCTCCACTATGAGCCTGCTCCTTCCTCTCCCACTCCCACTGCTTGTGTTCCCTCTCTCACTGGCTGTCTCTATCTCTGTCAAATAAGTAAATAATCTTTAAAAAAAAAAAAAAAGAAAATAGACTATTGTGAGTGTGAGTGGTGTCAATCCTTCATAGTACCAAAAGAAACTAAAGTAAAAATTTAAGTTGTTAACTGAATTCTAAGCCACATGAGAGTAGGGAGAGCATCCACCATGTTCTGAGCGTAGGTCCTGGCATATAACAGACACTCAACATGAATGAATGAGTAGAATGAATGCATAGCTAATAAAATACGAGCAGGATAGAAAGAATCATGTGGTATTGGATTAGAGTGATAAAGATCAGCATGAATTTTTGTTACCCAAATGGGTATATAGAGATAATTATGTTCATATATTCATAGCTTATTTCTTAATTCTGCCTAGTGAAAACACCTAGAAACCAACAACACTCTGGTAGCTACAAGCATTCCCAGTACCCAGATCTGTGTTTTTAATTCCGCTGTCCAATAAAAAGAACTAGGGCTCTTTGGAGAAATGGTTGATTCTAGAGCTGGAGCAGAGAATATGCAATATGAGCCTGGAACATCTGGTAGTGCCAGAAAGTACAGAAGGGGTTAAAGAAAAAGAGAGAGAGAGAGAGAGAAAGAGAAAACAATGAAGGAAGAATATGTCAAGGGGACCCAGGAGTCAACTGAAAGAACTCCCTATAGTCAAAGCTAGAACAATTAAGCTAAGCACCAAATAAATAAAGTAGTATTGGATTATAACCTGAAGGATAAATTAAATGTTCATGAATCCTTACTGATAGAAATAAATGATTGAATAAATAAATGGGAGGGAGTAAAAGATTTCTGATACAGAAGAATTCCAAATACTTACGTAGACACTGCCTCCCTCAGGGAGGTGGATCATAGTAACTCCCCATATCTGAAGTGTGGGCAGCACATAGTGGCTTCCCTTCAAGCAATATAGCATCAAAAATTGGTGGTGGAGGGCACTGCTTTATAGTGGAGAACCCTACTAACCACTACCTTAGCCAGGTATTCAAGGTTAACATCCTCAATAAGTCGAGTTTATAGCATGTACCCTTGGTATCATGTGATATCATGCTCATACTCATAACTGGCACTTTATGTCTTCATTCTTCCTCCCCAATCCTATAACCCCAGTCTAAGCATAAGAAAAACATCAGACAGACTAAAATTGAGGGACATTCTATAAAATATCTTACTATTTCAAACCGTCAAAGTCCTGAAAAACAAGGAAAGTTGAAAAATTATCACAGTTTAGAGAAACCTAAGGGGACAGAATATCTAAATGAAATGTAATATCCTGGATGGAATCTTGGAGCAGAAAAAGGACATTAGGTAAAAACTATTAGTTTATAATAGCATATCAATATTGGTTCATTAGTTGTAACATACTAATTTAAGATGTTAACAATAGGAGAAACTGGGTGGAGTAAATTGGGATTCCAGGCACTATCTTTGCAACTTTTCTGTAAATCTAAAAATACTCTAAGATAAAAACTTTATTCAAAAAATATTAGGTAATATTTATTGAGGGCATGGTATACACCAATTTTTTTAAGCAGTTATATCTACTAAGTACTTTAATCTTCACAACAACCCTATAATGCAAACATGATTATCCGATTTCATAAAGAAACTGAAACAAAGAAGGGTTAAGTAATTTGTCCAAGGCTGTCACACAGCCAGCGAGGGTTGAAGCAGGGAACGGAGCCTAGGAGAAATAATTTTTTCCTTCTTAGTATAAGATGATCTCAAGAATGCCTCTTAGCACCATGATTTGATTCTCTGATTTTTTAATAGATCTGTTGTGTTGAGGACGGAGTATATGGCAAGTTAAAAAGCCAATATTGAGGCATTTTGGAAACTATGGTAACAAATAGATTAATAGGGTTTCAAACTCCTACTAGAGTGAAGGGGGAGGGAGAGAGATTATGGGTATAAATGTGAGTAACTTAAGCTTTATAAAAACAATTTCAATAAAATGAGGAATTTACTTAGTGGGATAAATTGGCAATGGTTATTACCCAAAAGTATAGTAGGGAAAATGGCCACACTCTAAAGGATTAAGACAGCTGGCTCAGGTAGACTGCATACCGTTACACGAAAATAATCATAAAAGTTTTAAAATGTGGATGATTGTCAAATTGTATAACTTAGTTGTGAACAAAATTAGAAGCCTAGAGATTATAGCCAGCTGAAGGGAAAAAAACCTTTAAGAGCATAAAGAAGGCACTGCTATGCATAAGAGAAAAAATGAAATACAACAATCAAAGCATAACAAAGAATGAGGTTTTGTTTTGTTTAATATAGTAGAGAGTTGAAATCTAAGAGTCAATGAAGCCATTATTTTGGTAGGCAAACCTAGAAACGGTTGGCTCCCGTAAAGGAAATGGTGGAAGACCTGAATAGATTCATTCAGAAATAGCGTGAGGCAGAGAAAGCAGCCTCTAATATGACCTTCAGAACCAGTATTTGTTCTGATTGACTTGTGCATTGACTGAAATTATTTTATGTTTGAATGAGTCTTTTCTTATAATCTTCCTTTTCTTCCTAATGCTGGACTCCAAGTGTTTTCTTTTTCCTGTTTTTTTCCTTATTTCCATTTATATCAACCATAAGGCAGAACCTTCATTGGATGTTTTCTGAGAATGTGTATTCCGAAAGGGACAGAAATGGAGTGTAGGAACTTTTCCTTAATCTTATCAAATCCCTCCTCCTTTTTCAGGCTGACGTCTTCACAAAACAGAAAGTTTCCTTCCTATTATATTGTTACCAGAAAGACTCTACATTTCAATGAAATCTCCTCTTAAATTTCTTATAAACATAAAAGATGCCAGTATTATGAATATTTCTTTATATTTCACATAGAAGTCAATGCTTATCAATATCTGAAAAAAATATGTCAAATAAAATACATATAATAAAAACTGTGTGTTGTAATAAATGTGATTTTTCAAAGAATTCACCACACATTGAACTACAGGAAATGTAATTGTTTAAAAACACACTCTTGGGGCACCTGGGTAGCTCAGTCAATTAAGCGTCTGACTCTTGATTTCAGTTCAGGTCATGATCTCAAGGGTCATGAGATGGACCCCAAGTCAGGCTCCACACTCAGTGGGAAGTCTGCTTGGGATTGTCTTTTTTCCTCTCCCCCTGCCCCTCCCCCCTCACCCACGCGTGCTCTCTCTCTCTCTCTGTCTCTAAAATAAATAAAATGCAGTCTTAAAGACCAGTGTATTTAGTAAGTGTTCTCCAGAGAAACATAAACAATAGAATATAGAGATATAGATACAGATATGGGCACAGATAGACGTATAATATCTTTTCTCCCCAAAAGATTGTTCTGTGGTCTGGCATATGATTTAATGTAGGCTCACCTCAACCATAGGTTTTGAACCTTGTACACAGTAAAAAGAAAGTTATTATTTAGCATAGCACAAATTTATAAGTGACAGACATCTGATAAAACATTAAGAAATCAAACATTTAGCTAAGCATTTAGAGAAATGACTTACCGTGAATTATGGATTTTGAAACAGTCCCCAAAGGATTTACAGCAAATCCCTTCACTGAAGATATTTAAAATTAGATTCAAAGAAAAACTGGAGTGAGAGCATACTGGAGTGAAAACTCCCACACTAACAAATATAAAACAGATGAATTTTAGCTTTTTCTATTTTTAATATATACAACTGTTATTTTTCTGATTCATTAAAAGATAGATTTGGTATTCTAAATTTTTGGCCACAAATAACTAAAAATAAAATAAAAATTAAATCAGCATCACTTAAATACAGTTTCAGAGACCTCTAGATGTGTGACAGGACATTCAAGGCCAAAACTGTAAACTTCGAATATTGTTTTTATCATTCACAGAAACAGAGCGTTCTTAGGGAAGTTCTTCTTTAGAAAATGATCGACTCCCAAGCCGCCCACAATTCCCTGGGGATTCTGACCTGCAAGCACTGCAGCTGATTTTAATTGCCACGATGATGCATAGAGAGAGATGTGATATCTGGAGTAACCGGCTCCTAAACAATGAGGGGCTTTAAAGATTAAAGTCAACACTTTAAATTGCACTCACAACTGAATAGGAAGCTAATGCTGACCATAGAACGCAGGTGTAATATTCTCCATATGTTTTGAAACTTGTAGTTGAAAGAGATCAAGCCCTCTGCATCACACGCAATAAAAACTCAAGGACAGTGTGCTATGACATTGTATTTTGAAGGTTAGAAGCACAAAGATCATGATGGTAAATAACACAAACATTGTGAGAAGTGTTCTTAGATGTAGGGTGCCAATCCGAAAAATCAGTGCACATCTGTGAGGCCTTCTTAGCCAAAGGCCAGCAGATTGTTGTAGCTAAATGTACTTTGAATACCTGAAATATTGGCTTAGAAATGAATTGGTCCAGAGCTCCTAATGTTACCTGACAACAGTAAGGACACTGTATGCATCAAGAGCTGGCTAGATCCCTGCAGGTATGAGAAATAATGCTTAGACTTCATGCCTAAATAAGAGTTCACTGAACACTATAAAATGGAAGCATAAAACTTTAAAAAATAATTTTTCCATAATCATGTATCCTTAAGAAACAGTGCATCCCTAAAAGTAGACAGTCCTTGGTGAACGAAACATTAAACGCAAAAATTAAATGAAACAAGCCGGGAGTAACCCTACCAATGTGAAAGAAAATCCTCCAAATAGTCTAGTTTTGTTTTAGCCACTGACATATGGGAAAATTTATGTAGTAAAGTATATGCTTATAAAGTTTCAACTTATATTTAGTTGGGGAAACAATTTATTATACCAAAAAAGCATAAATGTGTGACAGATGGCAATGCTTTTTTTTTCTATTCTTGGCAGGGTCCCTTTTTAGCTGAATGGCTTTCACTTCTTAAAACTATGAACATTGTCATTCACACCTATTTTCTGAAATTAAACAGACCAATTCTATGATGAAACCTCCTATAAATTTGGTTACTGTATAATGTCTTCCCCTTTTGTATCATAAATTATCTAGAGTGCCACTTTCCCTAGAATAATGAAATAGGCCAAAAGTAGGCAAAAGGCATAAAACTTTCATTTCAAATTGTCTAAATCGGTTTTTTAAAAAAAATCTTCTACATAAAAAATGTCTTCTACAAAATCTTCTATTCTATAGGACTTTTACAAAGGAAACTATAAAAGATTATATTGGAAGTACATTTTTCCATCCTGAAATCTTTATTTCTGACATTTGAAATGTTCAGTTCCTCTAAATCATTCGCTAGATCATAATTTATGTTCACAGATGTCTTAGTGAGGAGTCACGGCTCGTTTTCTGAAAAGTGAGCAAAAATCTCCCTAGGTGTATGTGACATAAGCAGTCTAATTTATTGTATTACTCTACTATGCAGACCCCTTCTTTAAAGTAAGGAATTGATTAGCTTGATAAAGAAATGAAAGAATGTGCTGTAGAAGCAGGTGGAGGGCAAGGTGAAGGGTGCAGGAGGGTGGGTACCAGTAGCTGCAGTCGCCGGCAGGGCAAGGATTGGATTTTTCAGCCTCCCACAGCGGCCAGCACTCTATCCCAGCTACTTGAAAAGTCACGAGCTCGTTTTCTCAGGCCATTGTGGGAAGGCTGGCTACCGTTAGATTTATTAAAAACTGACTCTCAAATGAAAATTATCAAAAATGTTAGAGTAGTTAGGGTAACTCTAGCTGCTATAGCAAACGCCAATATTTCAGCAGCTTAAGAAAATAAAAATCTATTTCTCATGCACTTAGCGGTCCCAAGCATGCCTTTGGTGGAGAAAACAGGGTGGAGCTCAGGGGTAAGGGAGACTTTGGAACCTCTGTGCCATGGCGACCATTCAGAAACGCAAGGCTTTCAGTGTCATTCCAATATCCAAGCAGACTGAGGAAGAGCACAAATAATGCTTGGGAGATATTTTTAAGGGCCAGGCTTGGATGTGCCAATGTACCATTCTGCTCATGTCCCATGGCTAGAACTCAGTCACATGTTCCCATCGAAGGATAAGGAAAGCTGAAAAATATTGTCCGACTCTCACAGTAGGAGCAATGAGAATGAAATGTTTGATGAAGAGCTAGTCAGTTTTTACCACAATATATGTCACAAAAATTTTATTGCTGCAAAAATTGGGGTTAGACAGCTGTCACTTATAAGACAAAGCTAGTGACACTTTCTCTGCAATTAAAAAAAAACATTTAATTTAACTTTTTTCTCCTCATTCTGGTTTTCCCCTTCATTTCTTTATCTGCAACCTATTTTATTAGTCATCTGCTAGTGATTTGGCTGAACCGATTGTCCATAATGTTTTATATTGAAAATATGCGTTCACATTCAAGAAGAAAGAAAATTAGTAACATAGGATGGCACACATAAACATCTAGTTAATTTTTTTTATAAAATCTAACGGGAAGGCCAACAAACCTTTTACTGCTTCTCTAATAAAAAATGCAAGACCTTCTTCCCAGACGGTTTAAACCTATGGGAAAAGTTATGATCAAAATGAAGAGTCATGTAATCAATGATTACTTAAATTTTTTTGTGTGTGAGCGATCATCTTTATATTCAAACTGCAACCCAAAGACAATTTTCATCTAATAAAGAAAATTTTAATGACGAACAAAATTTCGGAGGAATCTCTATGATAATGGATCAGTGGCAGCCTAGGTGATTGCAGTGGGGACCCTCAAGAAAACCTCTTTCTGGCATAATTCCTCTGGACTCACTATTGCATCAGACATTTTACTCTCATGACAAGAGAGGGCTTCGAGATACAGCTTGTGACTAGGCTGCATGGATCTAGTCCCTCCCAGGAGATAAAAACACATATTGCAGCAAGAAAGGAAAAGTCGATGATTTTTTGTAAATTTCCTGTGGAAAAAAACTGTTTCTAGAAATTGTGCTTTCTCTTTAATATCTATATTAAAGAACTATGGTGGGAAGAGAAACTTTCCCTTCGTTGGTCCAAATTATGAATAGGACTTGAGAAGCAGCAGCATCTTTAAACCAACCCCCCAAATGAAGTAGGATAGCAGTGGCTGGATATCACCATTGGCCCTCACGCACAATTTATTCCTCAAAGAAAGCGATAAAAAGCATTAGAACATCTTCCCCTGTAGAAGGTCAGCTGGTAGGTTGTGCTGAATGAAATTAAGACGCGGGTCACGTACGTCGCCTTAGCCATCCCTGGTCCTTTGGGATCATTGAAGCATCTCACCTCCTGGCAAGTGCAGAGCTCAGGGGAATAGTTAAACACTGCATTTTATAGGTACTAAAAGCAAAACACCGTTGGTTGCGTTCTGCCCCTGTCTGTCCTTGAATCAGTCTTATTGTAATAAAAAATAAATAAAAGAAAGTTTAGCCCCCCAAAGGGGGACATCTCTCATTTTGGCAGCAGTCCTAAAACTGTTGTTGTAGAGGTTAAGCGCGCTGCATTTGGGAACCCGGACAATCCTGGATTCTAACCGTGGTGCTGTCAGTCATACACTGTGGGACTTGCAAGAAGGTGGTTGTAAGAATTACATGATAGAACTATGTACGGGATATAGCAGTGATCATGAAACAGGAGCTGTTGTTATTACCATTACTATTATTACTGTCATTATTATTTGGGGGACTCTGACCACCATCTTTTAAGTAGTGGTGAGTGGGGGCGGGGGGAGACTACTTACCAGTGGAGGACAGTTTGAGAGAACTGGCGCTGATTAGGCAGAGAAGACGACCTAGAAAGACCTTAATCCCGACTATAGTTATGTAAAGGATCTCTTGGAGAAGTGATCCGACTTGCTTAGGAAGTCCCTGGGAGGAGGACCCAAGACCAACGCAAAAGGATGGAGGTCGGGGAGATAAATTTGTCTTCACGTAAGGAAACATTTGGGGCAGATTAGAATGGGCGAGAAAATGGCAGGGGATGTCTCTTGAGGGAATCAGTTCTCCATTCTAGGTTGCCCAGGGTCGAAAAATTTTGGTGTCGAGGTCGTGGACGGGATTCAAGGGATTTGCGTTTCTAGACAAAACCTCGGACCAGAAAGGCTCCTAGAAGCAGCAGAGGGGCGATGCGAGTGAAAGGAAGTAGCCAGACCAGCTTGAGGCCAGCCTCGGCCTGACCTCTCCCATTTGCACAGTTATATCGCTGGAAAATCCTAAAATTTAATCAGGGGATCTGGGAGTCCGGCCTCGGGGTTGCAGCGCGCTGGGAAGCTCGGTTGCTATGGCGACGGAAGCGGTTGGTCTGTGGATTAAAAGCAGGTTCGGGGGAGGGGAACCGAAGCCGTTCAGGAACTGGGCGTGGTTTCGGTTACTATGGCAGCGGGGACGCTTAGTCCGGGCCTGAGCCCAGTTTAGACGCCAGTGCTCCTCCGGTCCTTTGCATGGCACCCAAGAAAGAGAAAGGCGGGACTGAGAGCAACAGTTCTAAGCTGTGGGAACCCTCGCTCATCGGTGCACACTTCAATCAGGTGAGCCCGGAGCCCCGTAAGTCCTCTCTGACCCCTGCAGCCAAAGCCCTGCTAGATCCTTCAGACACTGCCTCCAGGCTCGCCTCTCTCCAGACACCACCGTCGCCCCTTCGAGATAGTTCTTCATACCGCTCTCCCAAGCCCGGTCCTTCCTCCCACTATACGACCCAGGGTCCCATCTGCGGAGAATGGGCATTGAGGGAAGAAGGGAGGGGACACCGGGTGAATCCGTGCGATTTCCAAGGGTGGAGAAAGCTGAGTGATGGGGAACAGAGGCGGTGTAGCTCTGACACCTCAGGATCCTTTTCAGTGAAGTCGCCCAGATGGCACTCCAAAATTACACTCACACCCACCCACATTTAGTTCACTGGGCATTCCAATAGCTCTTGTCACTTGTTGCTGGGAATCCACTTCTACTTACTTGTTTCTAAGTCCAAGATAACATTTGGATGAAGAAAGGTTGGTTCTGGGAATTCCAGCCTGCCAGTCAATGTACATTAGAAACTGGAAAAAAAAATTTTTTCATATTCTGTGTGTATGGACAGTGCACTAGAGAATCAGTACTTAAAGGAAAAATATATCCAAAGTCTTAGTTTTACTTATTTGTCTTTATTTTCGACTGTACTTGTTTTTTCTCTAAGAACGTTGTTTTTCTCTAATTCTGTCTGATATGGAATTCTACCTGATGAAGAATTTCATGAAAGTAGTTAAGATATTGCTGATGCTGACATGACATCATGGAATCTGGAGTTATTTCTATAACTTTAAGAATGAAGGATGTCAGCTCAATAATTCTCAGTTACATTCTCAAATTCTGAAAGATGTTTTTCAAAAATACTCTGTAAAAGCACCCTCTTTTTTGCTTTTATAAGTCAGCCCTAGCCAAAATAACTTTTTCTCCATTTTCTTTGAGATTGTGTAGGCCAAGTTTGGGCTTGGAGTGAAACTTTCTGCTTGAATTATAAACTGCTGAACAACAGAATTTGATGGAGGTGCTGACACTGCATTAGCTTTAGTGTTGCAAATATGAAGCTATAATTTTCCTAGTTGAATGGAAAACCTAAAGGCACTATTTTTCCTTATGGCTGGAAAACCTGAAATAATACTCAGCTTTCTCAGTTCTGCTCAAACAGTATAATTTCAATAAATCTTATATATTAAAAGAAAGAATTTGAACTCAAAGTAATATGTAGTCTTAACTACAAAGGCTGAACTTCTTCAGTTTGTTGAATACACGCTTTTTAATAGCAGGGGAAGACAACTGCCCTCTACCTCCTCTCATATTTTTTTTTCTCAGTTTGATTTCATGTCTGCTCCAAGAGGAAAATTCCTGTATTAACCCAGCAGTCCAAGGCCCAGAGGCATGCCTTAACCACCAATGAAATAGCCTCTGAATTTGGGCTAACAATGACTATAGAGGTGTGAATTCCTTATTCACGGGGTTTAGCAAAAGTGCTTTGCACATAGTGGGTACTCAAAAAATGTTTTGCCTTGGCACCCAAAGTTTCTTTCTGTATGGTTGCTACCAGTAGAAATATTGTGTGCCAGTATATATAGCCTGTGTGTGTGTGTGTGTGTGTGTGTGTGTGTGTACTGGGGGTGAGAGAAAGGAAAGTCTTTCAGTCTTCCATAAGCCAGTTTTTAGAATTAACTGATTAAAGAATCCATATCAGTAGTAATTTTGAACTCGTGTTTACACGGCGCTGCACTAGACTTTATTTTTTTTTATTATGTTATGTTAGCTACCACCCAGCACATCATTAGTTTTTGATGTAGGGTTCCATGATTCATTGTTTAGGTATAACACCCAGTGCTCCATGCAATACATGCCCTCATCCCCCCACACCCCTCCCCTCTAAAACCCTCAGATTGTTTCCCGGAGTCCATAGTCTCTCATGGTTCCTCTCCCCCTCTGATTTCCTCCCCTTCATATTTCCCTTCCTTCTCCTGATGTCCTCCATGTTATTCCTTATGTTCCACAAGTAAGTGAAACCATATAATAATTGTCTTTCTCTGCTTGACTTATTTCACTTAGCATAATCTCTTCCAGTTCCATCCATGTTGATGCAAATATTGGGTAATCATCCTTTCTGATGGCTGAGTTATATTCCATTGTATATATGGACCACATCTTCTTTATCCAGTCATCTGTTGAAGGGCACCTCAGCTCCTTCCACAGTTTGTCTATGAACATTGTGGTGCATATGGCCCTATTTTTCACTACATCTGTATCGTTGGGGTAAATACCCAGTAGTGCAATTGCTGGGTTATGGGTAGCCCTATTTTTAACTTTTTGAGGAAACTTCACAGTTTTCCAAAGTGGCTGTACCAACTTGCATTCCCACCAACAGTGTAAGAGGGTTCCCCTTTCTCTACAACCTCTCCAACAATTGTTGTTTCTTGCCTTGTCAATTTTTGCCATTCTAACTGGTGTAAGGTGTTATCTCAATATGGTTTTGATTTTAATTTCCCTGATCGCTAATGATGTTGAACATTTTTTCAGGTGTCTGTTAGCAATTTGTATGTCTTCATTGGACAAGTGTCTGTTCATATCTTCTGTCCATTTTTTTACCTGATTATTTGTTTTTTGGGTGTTGAGTTTGAGAAGTTCTTTATAGATCTTGGATACCAGCCCTTTATCTGTACTGTCATTTGCAAATATCTTCTCCCATTCCGTGGGTTGCATCTTTGTTTTGTTGACTATGTGCTTTGCTGTGCAGAAGCTTTTTATCTTGATGAAGTCCCAAAAGTTCATTTTCGCTTTTGCCTCCCTTGCCTTTGGAGAAGTGTCTTGAAAGAAGTTGCTGTGGCCGATGTCAAAGAAGTTATTACCTATGTTCTCCACTAGACTTTAAAGAGAACAAACAAGTTTACAATTTGGTTTCAGTGAATCTACCTTGTATCAGTATTTTGGGCTGCCCTTTCAGGATGGACTAATTGCTAATTTTTTAAAAGATTTTATTTACTTATTTACTGAGAGAGAGAAAGAGAGAGAGCGCGGTGTAGAGGCAGAGAGAGAGTGAGGAAAGAATCTCAAGCAGACTCCATGCTGAGTGCAGAGCCTGACTCTGGCTCGATCTCACAACCTTGAGATCATGACCTGGGCCGAAACTAAGAATTGGACACTCAATGGACTAAGTCACCCAGAACCCCCAATTGCTAATTTTTTAGTACATTTTAGTTGATTCTAAAACACAAAATGATAGCAAATAATACAAGGCAGTCTGTTACTAAGCACTAAATGACTAGATAGAGACTAGACGTTTGGAAGATGAATGTGGGCTGGGATTGTCGGGAAATGTTTTATAAAATAACTTGCCTTTAGCTAAGCCCTAAAGAATGGGTAAAATTCGATCAGGTAGAATGAAGGAGGATGATTACTTTAGATAAGGAGACCAATATATGCCTTAAATAAATCTGGGACATTTAAGTTGAGAAAGACAGATGTAGATTAGACTGTTTCTGGTGTACATTGCTCCCGAATTAATTCCATCAATCAAACAGTCATTCACTAACTTTGCTATCTATGTATCAGAACATTTATCTTATTACTATATGTGAAATATCATACCTCAAATTAGATAAAAAGAAAATGTTTAGGCACAATGGCAATAAGATTATAAAAATACATCTTTAGTGTGGGCTTGTAAGTGACATAGACATTATATTTATGATCTCCAGCAGCATTTAGGGAGTTAAAGATGATTTTAAAGATAAATTAAAATCTTTTCATGCAACTGTCAAGGCAGCCTCTATAGGCCACAGTGAGAGGAAGAGGTGTTAACCTAAGCACTTGGTGACTGAAGGCACTATCTCCAGACATTCTGGTCTAAGATATTTTTATTTGTATTTTTTATTGTGGTAAATTATAATAACATGAAATTTGCCATTTCTTTTTTTTAAATAATAATATTTTTTATTATATTATGTTAGTCACCATACAGTACATCCCTAGTTTTTGATGTAAAGTTCCATGATTCATTACTTGTGTATAACACCCAGTGCACCATGCAATACGTGCCCTCCTTAATACCCATCACCAGCCTATCCCATTGCCCCCCCCCCCAAAGCCCTCAGTTTGTTTCCCAGAGTCCATAGTCTCTCATGGTCCATTCCCCCTTCTGTTTACCCCCCCTCTTTCTTCTTCCCTTTCTTCTCCTGCCGATAATGCTAAGCGAAATAAGTCAAGCAGAGAAAGACAATTATCATATGGTTTCACTCATTTATGGAACATAAGAAGTAGGAAATTTGCCATTTCAACCATTTTTAAAAGTACCATTTGGTGGCATTAAGTACATTCATATTGGTGTTCAACCATGACCACCATCTCCAAACCTGTTTCATCTTCCCTGATTGAAACTATATCCTTTAGGGATGCCTGGGTGACTCATTTGGTTAAGGGTCTCTGCCTTCAGCTCAGGTCACAATCCCAGGGTCCTGGGATGGAGTGCTGCATTGGGCTCCCTCTGCCTGCCGCTCCCCCTGCTTGTGCTCCCTCTCTCTCTCTCTGAGGAATAAATAAACAACTCTTAAAAGAAACGATACCCTTTAGAGAATTCCCTATACTCCTCTCCCCCTAGCTCCTGGCAACCACCATTCTATCTTTCATCTCTTTGAATTTAACTAGTTTAGGTATTTCATATAAATGTAATCATCCAGTACTTGTCTTTTTGTGACTGGCTTATTTCACTTAGCATAATGTCCTCAAGGTTCATTTGCATTGTAACAGGTATTAAGATTGCCTTGTTTTTAAGGCTGAATAATATTCCATTGTATGTATGGAGTACATTTTATTTGTCCTTTCATCCATTGACGGGCACTTGGTTTGCTTACAATTCTAGGCTATTGTGAATAATGCTGCTATTGATATGACTCTACACATTTTTACAAAAAAAAAAAAATCAGTGTACAAAAATCTGTTTGACTCCCTGTCCCTACTTTCAATTTTTTTAATAACAATTTTTTATTATGTTATGTAAGTCACCATACAGTACATCCCTAGTTTTTGATGTAAAGTTCCATGATTCATTACTTGAGTATAACACCCAGTGCACCGTGCAATACGTGCCCTCCTTACTACCCATCACCGGCCTATCCCATTCCCCCACCCCCCTCCCCTCTGAAGCCCTCAGTTTGTTTCCCAGAGTCCATAGTCTCTCATGGCTCATTCCCCCTTCTGTTTACCCCCCCTTCCTTCTTCCCTTTCTTCTCCTACCGATCTTCCTACTTCTTATGTTCCATAAATGAGTGAAACTATATGATAATTGTCTTTCTCTGCTTGACTTATTTCACTTAGCATTATCTCCTCCAATCCCGTCCATGTTGCTACAAATGTTGAGAAATCGTTCTTTTTGATGGCTGAGTAATATTCCATTGTATATATGGACCACATCTCCTTAATCCAGGCATCTGTTGAAGGTTATCTCGGCTCCTTCCACAATTTAGCTATTGTGGACAATGCTGCTATGAACATTGGGGTGCATATGGCCCTTCTCTTCACTACGTCTGTATCTTTGGGGTAAATTAACCCAATAGTGCAATTGCTACTTTCAATTTTTTTGAGTACATATCTAGAAGTAGGAATTGCTGGATAGTGTGGTAATTCTATGTTTAATTTTTTGATGAGCTGCCATAACATTTTTCATAGTAACTATACCATTTTATATTCCCACCAGCAATGCACCAAGTGTTCCAAAGTGTCCACATCCTAACTAATACTATATATATATATATATATATACACATATATATGTGTATATATATATATACACATATATATGTGTATATATTACACACACACACACATATATATATATATCAGCCATCCTAATGAATGTGTAGTGCTATTTCATTCTAGTTTTAATTTGCATTTCCCTAATGATTAGTGATATCAAGCATCTTTTTATGTACTTTTGGCCAATTCTGTATCTTCTTTTTTGTTAAGATTTTATTTATTTATTTGAGAGAGAGAGAGAAAGTGTGCGTGCAAGGGGGAGGGGACAGAGGGAGAAAATCTCAAGCAGACTTCAAGCTGAGTGCAGACCCCATGTGTGGCTCAATCCCAGAAACCTGAGATCATGTACAACCTGACCCAAAACCAAAAGTCAGGCACTCAACCGACTGAGCCACCCAGGTACCCCGAATTATATATCTTCTTTTGCCCATATATTTTTTAAAGATTTTATTTATTTATTTATTTATTTGAGATCATGCATGTGCACGAGTGCGGGGGAGGGGCAGAATGAGAGGGAGAGGGAGAAGCAGACTCCCCGATAAGCAGGGAGCCCAACATGGGGCTTGATCCCAGGTCCCCAAGATCATGACCTGAACCAAAGTCAGACTCAACACACTGAGCCACCCAGGTGCCCCCTTTTGCCCATGTTTTTAATGGAGTTGTTAGTTTTTTACTGTTGAATTGTAGGACTAATTTATATATTCTGGATATTAAACCTTTATGAGATGTATGATTTGCAAATATTTTCTTCTTTTCCATGGGTTTCCTCTTCACTCTGCTGACAGTGTCCTTTGACACACAAAGTTTTTAATTTTGATGATGTTCAATTTATCTAATTTTACTTTTGTTGCCTGTGCAATTGGTGTCACATCCAAGAAATCACTACCAAATCCAGTGTCATGAAGCTTTTCTCCTATGTTTTCCTCTAAGATTTTTATGGTTTTAACTTTGACTTTAGATATATGGTCCATTTTGAGTTAATTTTTGTATATGCTGTGAGGTAAGGGTCCAACCTAATTTTTTTGCATGGGATTCCCAGTTCTCCCAGCACCAATTGTTAAAAAGGCTCTCCTTTCTCAGGGAGAAAGGGTGGGACATGGAAGAGTACAAATGCCACAAAATTTCCTACCATATTGAATGTGGCTTTTTCTTGATTAGGCATTCACTTGGTTGCTTTAGATCTTTGACTGGTTTCAGAGCTCCTATACAGTTATTTTAGTCAGTCTCTAGTTGTTGTTCTAATGTTTCCAGGGGGTACAGAGGGTACCTAACTGCTTAGTCTGCCATTTTGTTGATGTCACTGTGGTCTAAGAGAATTTGTAATCTATTCAATCTTTCCATTTCTGTCATTATATGACAGGTGATGCTGAGAAAGTGGAGATTAGTGGAAGCTTTGTTCGTGACAGTTTAGGAGAATTTTCCACAATTATCCAAACAACATAACCATTCCCTCTAGGAGCTTACAGATTACACAAGGCCTGTCTCTGGGTAAATGTCACATAGATTTAAAATGACTGAGTTATATGTTTCAATTGGAATTTTGTGTTATGGTCAGAACTTTTCTGTCAACACAGGGTAAAAGAACCTCACAATGCTTTCTATGGTAAGTGACAGCATGATAACACTACAGAAAATATTCAGAAGTCAGATAAAAATCCCCTTTTTTCCCTTTAAGATATTATGGATTTTTGTCTCAAATGTGTTCTTTACAATTCCTGGCTTCCCAAAATTTGTTTGGGTTGATTTAGATATCTCGCAGGTAGGGTTTGGGGGATTTTACTAATTTTGTTAAATCCTTTCATATTTTCAGATTATCTGAGTATGGTTATTTCTTCTCATTTGTTCCTGGTTTTAGGTCTCATTTTTATGTGTAGGAAAAAGGCAGTCATAACTCATGAGACCACTTTTAGGCATAGCAACTATTCCATTTGCTTACTGTGACCCACCACAAAGAACATTTAAAAAAACAGCAAAAAAGTTTATAGCAATCCACATAGCCCTTAACCGAACGAGCTTCGCTATTCTAATTCACTGATTTCATTTTGTAATTATGATTTTACGTCCCTAATACCCAACGTAAGGGAGCAGACACTTATTTTCAATTGCCTTACATTTATTATTAAGATTTTACTTTCTTGATTAAGACTTCCATTCTTCTGTAATATAAATAACTGTATACTTAAAAATATTTGGGAACATCTACCATAATATACTGAGGTCCTTACTGAGACTCAGGAGGTCTTGCTTCCAGTTCCTATATTTTCATTTTCAACGTATGTTTCTATACTTTGAAATGTATGACGCTTTTCAGGTAAGTAATATTATTTGCAACAAAGACACAAATTGCTGCTATACATGGTAGTACCCTCCTTTACTATGCTCACTCAGAGGAAGAGAGTCCCAGGGTATCTGGGCAAACCTGCCCCTTTCACACCACTGACAATCTAAGCATTTCAAGGTCTGGTTCTTAAACATGCAGTGATCTAGCTTCCCTTTTGGCTCTAGGCTTTATCTTATAACTCAGTACTTAGTTACAGAATGCCTTGAATTATGTGCTATCGGGTCATGTTTTACAGAGCACAAGTATAATGTGAGCTGCTTCATAGCTTTATACCCCTTGTACCTACCCCACAATGACTAGCATGGTTGTGGGCACAAGGTAGCACACTCAAACTATATTAATGGAATTAATTCACTGATTTACTTAGAAACATGAAGAAATCTATAGCGTGGAAACAGGGACAGTTAGTAGATCATGGAGATGTGTTCTAAGAGAAAAGGAAGGGGCAGAAAACATTCACATAAAAAAGCATCACAGCAGATACATAGCGTGATTATGACAGTGCCTAGAAAACAACTATGCAGTGATACGGTTTCGCTCCTCAGATATTTAGTCTGCCAACCAGGAGGCATTCAAGTGAAAGTTCTTCAGAACATTTAGCTGGTAGTCTCTCCTTATTGTACTTCAGTTGAGGAATAATATTTTTCTCTTATTAAATGTAATTTAGTGACAATAGCTGAGTTGTGCACATTTGAAAAATAATAATAGAGTTCTTTCGAGTCTTAGACAAAGTTTATAATTCTTGTAAAGTTTTAATAAGGTGGATAAGGATTCAAGACAAGTATTGCTGAAATGTTAATATCCTAGACCTGTTAAACAAACAAAGTTATAAAACATAGATATTAAGATGATAATAAACAGTTTAAGTCAGTTTTTTTTCCGGGGGAAAATGTTCAATTAAAATGAACTGCTTGAACCATTACAAATATATTTTATCAAAAAGGGAAATACATTTTATTGGGCAGAATCCTTAAACAGTATTTGAGAGGCAGTGAAGGATTTTTCAACTTTTTTGATCTTAAACAGTGAGCTATTTCTCATGTTAATGTGTATTTAAGACTTACTGGAAATACTCATAATATGAGCCGAAGACTGATGTCTGGCAGCAAGCATATTTCTGAAATTGGGTTGGTTTTTATGACTATATTTTCTGAAATATGCTTTCATTGATATTTACAAAACAAATTGCCAGTTCACACAAAGGTTGTTTTAATAGAAGCCAATGAAAACAACTGAGTTGCTAGGAAGAATGTTAAGAGGGAAATGGACTTTTCATAACCTCACATTATAATTTCTCCTTTTTGGACAAAAATGTATTATTTGAATGAGTTTGGAACCAAAAGGAATTAGCATGTCAAAATATCTACCTAGAAGTTATATGTGATCACTTTTATTGCAAATGAAAAATATTAACTATAAGTAAAATATCAGTGTTGCCAATATGAGTTTGGCAACCCTCTAGGAAAATGTTAGTTAAGAAATGGTGAATGCTGACCATGTTTCAGCTCTAGCCTTAGAAACCATCATTTGCTCCCAGTTACCCATAGGATAAAATCCAAGATGCTCTGCCTGGCTTTCATGGCCCTACCTAATTTGGCCTTTCTCTGCCCGTCCATCTTTTTTCTCTCTACTTCGGTTGAATGGTCTCTGTGGTATCCCCAGGCACATACTGACTACACCCATGCAGGTTCATGGCCTGAAGACCATCCGACTCCTTCTCATTAAAATCCCCCTTCATATCTTCCAAAAAGGAGCTCAAGTCAGAGGGTTCTGTCCCTACTGACTTTTCTCCTTATGCTAAATTACTCCAGTGATTCTTATCTTTACTGCTATTCTACTTCGAGCTGTGGTCCAACAATTTCATTCTCATCTACTATATCTACATTCCCTTTCAACACTGCAAATTCCTGGAAGGCAGCTAAAGGTTAACATATTTAATTCCTTCCTTCCTGGTCACAGCACCTAAGAGTGATAAATAAGTACATAGTGATCTTCAAGAAATACTTCTGAATTAAATACATTGAGTATACTATACTGTCTCTGCCTCCTGGCTGAGCTCTAGGATTAGTCCCAACCCATTGGTTATAGGAACTTGAAGAAAATCTCAAAGCCTTAGTTTTTGCAACCTTAAAACAGGGACAATGGTCATACCTCCCTTGCAGATATTGGACTGTTGAAAGGATTTAAAGTCATCTAGCACATATTATCTCAGACTTCACATGTCCAAACCCAAACCCCAGATTTTACCCTTCAAACCTGCTCTTCACCTTCTCATTGAGTGGTCTCATCATTCACCCAGTGAGTCACTAGGGCCAAAAATCTTGCATTCATAAGTTTTCTCCCCCTTTTATGCACCCCATAATTAACTTTTAGTAAATCATATTGGTTCTACCTTGGAAATGTATCTAAAATCTATCCTGTTGGTACCACCCCCACTGTTACATCCTAATCCAAACCGTCATCATCTCTTGCCTAAGCTACGAGTAGCACAAGAGCCTCAGAACTTGGTCTCTTTCTCCCATTCTTGCTGACCTAGAGTCTTGTCACCATACAGGGCTAGAGTGGTTCTTTCAATATGTAAGACTTAGAGTAAAATCCAAATGCTCTACAATGGCCTTAAAAGACCGTGTGTGTGTGTGTGTGTGTGTGTGTGTGTGTGTGTGTGTGTCCTCTGCCAACTACTTTGACTTGATCTTGAATCCTCTATGACTCACCCTTTCACTCAGTCTGTGGTAACCACACTGGCCTTTTTGCCAATCTTCAGGTCCATCAGAAAGTACATTGCCATCTTTGCCCTTGCTGTGCCCTCTGCCAAAAATGGCCCCTCCCAAGATAATCATGTGAGTCACTCTTTCCCTTCCTTCAGGATTCTGTTTGAATATCTCCTTCCCTGACCATCTTATTTAAACCACACCATCACATTCCACCCACTTAACCCTGACTCTGTTCCTGACCTGCTACTTTACATATATTTCATTGTTGTCTGTTTTCTTCCATGACAACCTCAGATCCATGAAAGCAGGGATTTATCCTGCTGACATATAGAGGGGCTCAAATAACATTGCTGAATGGAGGAATACTAGGGGCTCAATAAGAAGGAGCTCCTAATAATAATCATATTACTGTATTTACTGTATTTACTGGACATATGAAAATCAAAGTATGGAAGGAATACAGAACAATGTGTAGCCCAATATAAATATTTTTAATAATAATAATTATTATTATGTTATCATATGAAAACAATAATTATTCGTGTTATTACTCTTTTATGTATTTTCATATGGATGTTACACATGTTCTTCAAACTCAGTATGTTCAAAACTGATACTATCCTGTTCATTGAAATTAGAAACACTCCAGCACCACCTCTTCTAATATCGAATTGGTCAGCAACTCCTACTACTGTCACCTCTCTATTTCAGTTCCTTCTTTTTCACCCCTCATAACTTCCAACACTATTACAGCAGCCTTCTAAACTTCCTTCTTGCCTGTCTTCATCCAGGTGTGAAAATTTAAAAATATGTTAACTATCACAACTATATGTAAATCAACATTTACATTTAAAAAATTAAAAAACTTAAACTCACTTTTTATTCTCTATAAAAACTAAACCATGTGTACCTTATGAAACTCCTTGCCAGATGGTATAATTTTTAGTACTTATCAGTCATCACATTTTTCTAGTGATTTCAAAATCATTTGTTGGTTTTCCGCAGTGTTGGTACAGCCTTTGGTTGATGGGGTTCACGTCCTAAAAGTTGCCTTTGTCTGAGCCATGAGGTGACATGAAGAATGTACATAGGCTCTTCCTATAACCTTCCTTCTACATTGGTAGTCATTATGTAATTTGTAGTTCTCTGTATGTAGAGAATGTCTCTCAATAACAACAATAACATTCATCATGCTAAAAGTAATCAATTATACTTTTGCTCTTTTTATAATTCCAGCTTTTGAACTTATAACTACATTGAAATTTTTTTGTAGCCTTCATAATACTGTCTGGGTTTTTATATATGTAATTTCTTTATTATCTATTAAGTCACAAAACCATTTCTTGGACTGTCATATTTAATCAGCTGGTTTAATTTTATAAGTTTTTGATCACCCCAAACCTACTTGGTTAGCATACATAATGTGGCTAAAGTTTAGGATTGAATAAATTGAAAGAGGTTATTAATTCATTATACTTTTCATTTTTGTCATAAAATAATAAACCCATTTCTGTGTAATTTATTAGACAATATAATAGTTTTTCTCTTATAATTATTTTGTTTTATTTCAAATTATACCCTTTGTTCAATTTGTTTCTCTATATCTTCTGCTTCTCTATAGTTTGCTTTATTAATTTTATAAGGGCAACATATTTTCCTTTCTCTCTTATAAAGCTAAAGAAGGTAGTGAAATTTCTAGTAGAATATTTCATTAAAACCAAATCCCTAGGGGCTCCTGGGTGGCACAGCGGTTAAGCGTCTGCCTTCGGCTCAGGGCGTGATCCCGGCGTTATGGGATCGAGACCCACATCAGGCTCCTCCGCTATGAGACTGCTTCTTCCTCTCCCACTCCCCTTGCTTGTGTTCCCTCTCTCGCTGGCTCTCTCTATCTCTGTCGAATAAATAAATAAAATCTTTAAAAAAAAAAAAAACAACCAAATCCCTGAAAGTTAATTTCACTTTTCAAATGTTTAACTACTCCCACCTCATGATTTACATTAAACGAACACACAGGCGTGGCATGATTTTGTCTCAGTGGTTGCCCATTGGGGTCGTAGTATTTCTCTAATGTTCAATCCTGAGCTCTCTTCAGATATATTATTTAATTATCTCTGGTGTTTGTTTAATATATGGTAATAAATAGAAAATTCACAAAGAAGTTACTAACACTGATCTCTTTGATGTACATCTTTTATTGCATTAGCTGAATATATTGAATGTATTGAGTTGGGATGAAAACGAACATCTGGAACTTTCTTCGAACTTGTGGACTGAAATTCCAGGCATTCTCCATGTTACCACTCTGGCACTGTTTTCATGTGAATACTTCTCAGTGAAACCATTTTTCTTGGTGCCCATTGAAATGGTTTGAGATATCACAGATGATTTCCCATCTTGCTCTACCAGATCGACAAAAAATACCTAACCCCCTTCTGCATCTTGAATTTTGTGTATTAGGTACAATCAAAATCCTTTTACATGAAACTCTTAAAGCTCTATAGATAGTGATTAAAATTTTACTGGTTTGATTTCTATGTTTTCCAAAAGATTCCTTTATCATCTCAGTAGATAAATGCTTGGCCGCAGTCAAGACCGTCAGGCTACATTGCTGTGATACACCTATACAAATTATTTTTCAAATTTTAACCAAGTATTTCATGTGTCAAAACGTTCACTTATGTTTAACTACATACTAGATGGTGTTAAAAGTTCTGATGATACGTTTAAAAATGTTGTGTAATTACCCATTGACACACGTTGATAAAAAAAAGTTTTTATTTTAAGCACATTAGTGCATGAAACTGATTTATTGTGTTCTTTAAATTTTCCTTCATTAATGATTGAAATTTTCTTTTTTGAAATCATGACCTTTAACAAAACATGATAGGCAGTTTGATTTTAAAAAGTGTTTCGCCTGCTCAGCTTTTAACAGCATAACCTTTGAGCTCTATTTCCATCCAACATTTATATCACTTGTAATAATAAGTTAATCAGATTTTTATGTTGAAAGAATCAAGTTGTTTTCATTTTGGAAAACAAACATTTTTAATGTCGTAATGATTTTTGCACTGTATCAGAACATGCATGTTGTGGTTGATTACTGTTTTCTTCTTTGATCTCATGAAAATCCAGAATATTTACCTGGTCATGATACTTAAAAGAAATTTTAGAAACATATCCAGACTTTGAAGTTTCTTCATTGTGGATTTCCATGTAAGATATTTATCATAAATGTATATGTTATATCAAAAACTACACACACAGAATTGCACTGCACTATAATAAAAATAAAAGTAAAAACTAGGTGCCTGGGTGACTCAGTCAGTTGAGCATCCGACTCTTGATCTCAGCTCAGGTTTTGATCTCAGGGTTGTGAGTTCAAGCCACGCATTGGGCGTGGAGCCTAATTAAAATAATAATAATTTTAAAAATTAAAAATTAAAAAATAAAAGTAAAAACTAAACAAGTCAGAAACAATAGTTTGAGGTTGAGGGTAATGATTAACTGGGATCCTCCGGAAGCCTGGAATGCTTACTAAAAGCTGTGCAATGTAGCCTTGCTGCCTACCATGACATAGTCCAGATCCATAGACACTGCTGCAAAAGTTACCTTGATGTCACAATGCCAGCAAGCCCAGTTACCAATGATCATAGCAACATCTTATAACGATCAGTTTGTACTAACAGGTTATTAGATTTTGCATTCTTTATGTTACCACTTAGCACAGTTAGTTTTATTCTATCTACCAAACACCCATGCATTTCAGTTCAACTACTAGATCAGCACATCTGTGTGTGTTCAGTGACAATCAGCACCACCTCCTCTTCTCCCCTCTATGTACCTTTTGAGGTTACCTGGGTTGTCTTTTTGTAATACCAATATCACCATGTCACCTCCTGCTTCAGTCTCAATTACTTACTGGTCCTTCACAATCTTCCTGCTCTATTCCAGCCTCATCTTACCTCCCCTATCCAGACTCCCTGTCATGCCTGACAACTAGACAACTCACACCTTCTGGGTAATTTTGTGCTTTCATACATATAGGATTTTTTTTTATTACCCATCCTTCCCCTACACCACTTGTTGAGCTTCTTCTCTTTCTTGAAGTCACAATTCAAATGTGCTTCCTCCATGCAACTATCCCTGACTTTCCATTCCCACATTCAATTCACCATGTTTCCATGGTTCTTATTAATACCATGATGATGGTACCTACCATGTCATCAGTTATTTTTTTTAAGATTTTATTTAAATTCAAGTTAGTTAATATATTAGTATTTTTAGTTTCAGGGGTAGAATTTAGTGATTCATTAGTTGCATATAACATCTGTGCTCATTCCACCGGGTGCCCTCCTTAATGTCCATCACCCAGTTACTCCATCCCCCCACTCACTTCCCCTCCAGCAACCTTCATTTGCTTCCTAGAGTTAAGAGTCTCTTATGGTTTGTCTCCATCTCTGTTTCCATCTTATTTTATTTTTCTTTCCCTTCCCCTCATCTGCTTTGTTTCTTAAATTCCACTTATGAGTAAAATCATATGGTTATTTGTTTTTCTCTGACTGACTTATTTGGTTTAGCATAATATCCTCTAGTTCCATCCATGTCATTGCAAATGGCAAAACTTCATTCTTTTTTGATGGTTGAGTAATACAATATTCCATTGTATATATCCCACATCTTTCTTATCCATTCATCAGTCAATGGATATCTGGGCTTTTTCCATATTTTGGTTATTGTGGACATTGCTGCTATAAACATTGGGGTGCATGTGCTCCTTCAAATCATTATTTTTGTATCTTTTAGGTAAATACCTAGTAGTGCAATTGCTGGGTCCTAGGGTAGCTCTATTTTTAACTTTTTGAGTAACCTCCATACTGTTTTCCAGAGTAGCTGCACCAGTTTGCATTCCCATCAAGAGTGGAAGAGGGTTCCCCTTTCTCTGCATCCTTGCCATCATCTGTGGTTTCCTGAGTTGTTCATTTTAGACATGGGTCTATTCTCTCACATGACTGTGAAATTCTCAAGCACAAGAAGTGAGTCATAGTATCTTTGGGTATCCTCTCTGAACATAGTACCTGGAACATACTCAGTCAATCTGAATTGGAGAAATGACAAAACAAACGCAGGAGTCTTTCCTATTATTTGTACTAAAACTACCCTCCTTTAAATCACGTTCTTCCCACCCTCCATCATTTTTCTTCTTTTTTTATCACTGGAAGACAAGCAACAGTAATATTTAAGTGTGCAGCCCAGTACATATTGACATATGTACACACCCCTGTAATCCCTCATCGAGATGAAGATACAGAACACATCCAGCCCTACAGTTGGTTTCCTCAAGCCTTCCCCTGTCAATACTTACACCCCAGGGAGTTAACATTACTCTGAATTCTATCATCATCAATTGTTTTGCTTTTATATAATTTTGTATAAATCAACTAATTTTATATAAATGAACTTTATATAAATTTTATAGAAATGAACTAATACACAATGTATTAGTTCATTGTTCAATGTAACGCCTGTGAAATTCATACATACTGTTGCAATATAAATAGTGCATTATTTTTTATGGCATTGTAGTATTCCATTGTGTAACTATACCATGATTTATTTATGCATTCTCCTGCTGAATGACATTTGGGTCATCCCTAATTTGAAATAATACAAAAAATGCTGCCATAAACATCTTGTACAAATTTTTCTTTGGACATATGTACTCATTTCTCTTGGGCATATACTTAGGAATGGAAATGCTGGATCATAGGATAGGCATGGATTTAGCTTCAGTAGCTACTACCATAAAGTTTTCCAAAGGGTTTACAGCAATTTAAACCCCCATCAGTAATATATGAGAGTACAAGCCACTTATCAATCTTTTTAATTCCATTATTTTTTTAACTGTGCCTTGCTTCCCCCACCCCCAAATTCATATGTTTAAACCTAATCCCTACTGTGATGGTGTTTGGAGGTAGGGCCTTAGGTGGTGATTAGGTCATGAGAGTGGAGCCCTCATGAATGGGATTAGTGCCCTAATTAAAGAAACCCCAGAGAGATCCCTCACCACTTCTGCTATATGAGGTTTTAGTAAGAAGCATTTATAAACCAGGAAGTGAGTTCTCACCAGACAACGAATCTGCAGGTTCCTTGATCTCAGACTTTCCAGAATCTGGAACGGTAAGAAATAAATATCTGTTATTTATAAGCCATCAAATCTATGGTATTCCATTATAACAGCCTGAAAAGACAAAGACATACTGTGTATTTTCCCCCTCTGTATCCTAAGTGTGTTTTAGTCAGTTGTCCCACTGAAGTCCCTCCTTCTCCATGACTAGTTTATTTGCCATTCTGTGAATTTTTCCAGCTATTCAATCCTTTTTTAGGTTTCATGCCTAAAACACAGCTTTCCAAGAATAAAGACACTGGTTTTGTGCAATGGTAGGGTAATGTTTTCTAATTAATTCCTACCATTTTTCCCAGATATGATGTACAAAGGCCTTTCGATAGATCTGTAACATATTAAGCTGATGGTTATGGGAAAGCATTACATATTGACACATTTCTTATAATTGATCATCAAAACCTCTACACTTGTGACTAATTTATATTTTCCCCAAAGCATTCACTTAGAATTCCTACACTGAATCTCATTGGACATATGTGCTTGCTCAGCTCACAGAGTTTTGTGAAATCTCCCTGCAGTGCTTAATGGTGCCGTGTCACTCTCACAACATCCAACAATGAAGGCAAGTCAGGGTGGCAGAGGAAGGCCCATTGTCTGGAAATCAGAACATGCTTCTTGCTTCTGTGTCACCTTGACCAAAATGTTATAGATTTTCTTTCTATCTGCAAAATAAAGGAATTAGACTAAATGACAATGAAGGAAATCTCCCAGGATTGGACTCTGCAATTTTAGATTTCATTGTAATCTATTTTCATATCTTGAATAAAAGAAGTTAAATAAGACCTATCCAAGAATGATCCCTAGGGCTCCCCACTGTTAATATTGCTTCATCCAGAGAAGTGCCTGCTTAACCTTACCTTTGTGTTCTCTAACCATGACAAAACATTTCCTCTACTTCCATAGTAACCCAATATTTGGAGTATGAAAACTTGTGAAATGCTTTCTAAAATTAAATAAATTCTGTTTCCTGGCCTCCCCTTTTCCTCACCCCTCACAATCATTATTCTTTGTGTTGTTCTTATGGCGTCTTCTGCTAAATATGGTTCTAATGTATGCCCCTGGGTGGCACAGGCAAAAATAAGTTTCTCAGGCAGCATAGATTGAATAGAAACAGAGAAGTAACCCCCAAAATTATATAAACACCAATGAAAAAGCATATGATCTCTAAAAATGTATATGACTCCTTATATGTATATAATCCTTGAGTTTTTGTTAAACTAGCTTAAAATTAGGAATATTCAGTTCAACCACTTCTATCTTCATATCAGATATTTAGAAGGCAGCACAAGGATAAAAATGGTTTCTTTATTTACACTTGTTATTGTAATTACAAAGCAAAGCATTAAAGAATGCCTATTGTTTATCTTGTCTTGCATATCTTGTACATTTAGCACCAACCTAGGAAAATGTTCATGGAAAAAAATGGTTTTTTGTGACCACATTTTCAACTTTTGCTATGGAAATAACTATAGATGTATTACACTATTACTTTCTGTGATGAAGACAACAGTAGGTCAGAAGGGTATACACTTTAAATTATATTTAAAGTAATGATGGCCTGTTTTGCTTCAGAAGGCTTTTGCTTAGTCCCCCTTGAGTTCATTGACGAGCAATCTTGTCTAGAAATCAAAGCTTTTGGTCATGTGAAGCAGAATTTCTGGTCATGTGAAGTCTATATAGGAACTGGCCCTCTGGTTGTAACCTCATTAGCACCATCACCGACACAGCTGAGGAAACCAGCTCATCTTTCATGGCATACACCATAAAGAGTCACTTTACTTATCCAATTGTAGCTTCAGTGAAAGTTTGCTTTCAGCTTCTTTACGATTCCTCCTTTTGCTTTATCTGTTTCTTGGCCTCACCACCATCTCAAATTACTATTATGTTATAGAAGTCAGTGTTCCAGCAAAAACAAGATTGAAAATTTCCTCTCTACTTTGAATTTCAGCTATTGAAAAAGTCTTTAAACTCATCCCACTTAATTTGGTCAATGAAAGTTTTCAGTCAAACAAACATGTAGAAACAGAACAGTTGTGCCTGACATATTGTTTTAAATTAATTCAGCAGAAAAGACCATATACCCTAGTTTAGATTGGAAAAGGTGGGATTAAAACAAAGCCAAGCTAGGCAAGGTGGATGCCTTTCCAGATCTTTCTTATGTCAGTCTTTATAGACCTTGCCCATCAGTCAATTCTAAACATTGAAAATGCCAGCTGTTGAGCAGGAGCCTTTTCACATAATATGCCTTCAGCCCAGAAGTAGCTGAGATGTGAGTAGGTTACAGGGAGAGTAGGCCATTATTAAGTGGCCAGCCATTATCTTCCCCAGATTTGGGGACAGAATTACCCTTTCATTATCTTCTGAAAGTTTTCCCCATTTTCATTTCTTATCCTATTTTGCTATTGACACCTTCCTCTTAATCCTCCTTCCTCCATCCATCATCTGTTTCAGAGAAGGCAGAGAGTGGTCCTTGACACAGAAACATCCCTTCGGATGTTAGTAATTCCCTTAGGGAAATTACTTAGTGCTTTATGAATTTCCAGAATATAAGATAGGCCCATCCCAAAATATAACTTTTGAAATGCATTCCAGAGGAAAATATAATTTTCTTTTTCTTTCTTTCTTTTTCTCTCTTTCTCTCTCTCTCTCTCTCTCTTTTTTAGAGAGAGGAGAGGAAGAGAGAGGGATAGGGCAGAGGGAAAAGGACAGAGAGAGTCTTAAGCAAGCTTCACACTCAGCATGGAGCTTGCTTCAAATTCTCTCTCTCCCTTTCCCTTTGCCCCTCTCCCCCAAAAAAACCAACAAAAATAAATAAATAAATAAATAAAAGAAGCTACAGCAATAGCAGGCAACTTATAGGAAATACAGATTCTCAGGCCCCACCCTAGATTTACTGAATCAGAGATTCAAGGGTAGAACCCTGTAATTTGTGCTTTATCAAGCGTGAGTCTGATGCACACTAATGTTTAAAACATACACTAATAGAGTGATCACAATGTATGTAACTATATTACTAGCATAGTACTAAATAGTATTGACAGTGAGTTTTTATAGGCAGACAGAGGACATAAAGATCACTATTGGGCTGGGACAAATGAAGCATGGGCTGGGACAAATGAAGCATCCCCTGGAAGGAAGGCATTCTGTATAAAAGAACCAGGTGAGCAGAGAACTGGGAAAACAAATGGCATATTTATGATATACAGTTAACCACCAACGAGACTCTGTATTAGGTTCTTTTCACACACCATCATGGCTAACCCTCACAAACACCCTAAAAATATTATTCCTATTTAAATGAGAAAGTTGAAGCTCAAGAATTTGCAGAGAACAATTTGCCTGAACTGTGAGAGTTTAGAAAAGTAATGGTTGATATGGTATTAAATATACATGAGGAAGGAAATGTAAAGAGCTTTGAGTTCCTGTCCTCAGAGTCTGGACTATATCATATCCCATTGGAGTCCAAGAATTAGACAATTAAAATAAATTCTGTGAAGGAAGAGTGAAATGATGAATTTGATGTCTTAGGAAAATTAACAGGTTGGAGATAGAAGAACCTGGAGGCTTGAATAGACCCTGTAGAAGGTGTTTTCAATAGTCCAGATTCAAGGTAGTTATAGATTGAACTGGGGGAATAGCCATGAGAGTAAAAAGGAAGGGGCAGATTCAAGAAACTCTGGGAAGAAAGTAACTGTAGTTGCCTATCCAAGAGGAGAATGGGAAAGGATTTGAAGTTACGATGATTGGGAGAAATGCAAAGTCTCGGAAACAGACAAATTCAGCAGAATGAACTTAGATGATTTTTACTGGTTTTGATAGGGGAGATTTTGTTTGTTTTGTTTGTTTTTAGGATACAAAGAGGCAAAGAGCTCAGTTTTTAGACATGCTGACTTTGAGATGATGGTAGTACATCAAAGTAGAAATGTTCATCAGGAAGTCAAAAATAAGCTCACGGTCCATGGTTGGAAACATAAACTTAGGGGTTGTTGGTAGAGAGAAAGTAGTGGATGCCGTGGGAGCAGCTAAAATATTCAATAGAGAGTATGTGCCAGGAGAAGAACAGGTTAAGAACAGAATTCTGTGGAATATCTAAAAGATCCTCATGTATGAAACAGAAAGAAAAGAAAGAGCCTGATGGTCAGAGTTGGAATGACCAAAGGAGTAAAGACAGAATGAGGACAGGGTGGAATCCTGGAAGTTAGATCAAGGAGAAGGGTAAATTCTCCCACCTATGGAGACATAGGGAGAATAGGGAGAGACAACCATACTTGGTGATGAGGACATCATTAGTGACCTTCAAAGATGAAATTTCAATAGGGTGGGTGGTGGTGGGTAATGGTGGTCAGGAAGGGAGTTGGAAATAAGACTACAGGATTTAAGAACATGGGGCTTATCAGGATATGGGAGCCTTAAGTATAGGTCACATGTTCTGGGGAGTTCAATCATGAAGAAAAGAAGATCGGATGGGAAATTGTTAGTAGGAAGACTGGAATTAGGTAAAGATAGTTATCTAAGTGTGAAATACCATAGAGAGGAAAGGGGAAAAAGGGCTGGAAAACTGGAGAGGGAGAGATGGGAGAATGGAAGGAACAAAGTTATAGACAAGGTCAAAGGAAAGTGGGTCATTGGCTCTAGAACAGCAGAGAAGGGTCAGAATCTTCCTTAGCCTAAGCAAAAGGAGCAAGTTCTTGAGACTCGCGAAGGATGTATTGAGATGAAATATGAACAGGGGAGGAAACCTAAGCAAGAAAGTCTTGCTTCTCTGAGGCAGTGGAAGTGAGGCCACTGTGTAGACAGCAAAGAGACAAGCAGGAGACATAGTCAAAGAATTCCTTCTGCTATTTCTTCAAGTGACATCTTCCCATGAAACTTTTTCTAAGACACGGGGAGAGATGTGGTTTAGTAAAATGCGTATCACCTTACATTGTGACTTTCATACATACATCTGTCTCCCCTACTAGACTGTGGATCTTTTGAAAGCAGACCTCTTTACAGATTTTCTAAAGAGCAGACAAGCTCAAAGGATAATATAATAAGCACATTTGTACCATGGAAAATTGTATCATGAGAAATTGACAACTGTTAGTTTGCTGGCTCTTTTTTTTTTTAAGTAAACACCAAAACAACAACGACAACAACAACAACAAAAACCCTGAAAACTTTGTCCTTACTGTCATCCCCTGTTCCATCCCTTTTTCTCTCTTCCCAGAAACAAACTCTATCAAGAATTTGATGTATATCCTTTCAGCCTACCTATGTACCTGTTTATCTATATCCATGAATAATACATAGTATTGTTTACTGTATGTTACTGTACGATGACTTTTTAGTTCCATTTTCTATTACCAATCCTGCATTTTTTAAAAATTTTTTATTATGTTATGTTATTCACCATACAGTACATCCCTAGTTTTTGATGTAGTGTTCCATGATTCATTGTTTGCATATAACACCCAGTGCTCCATGCAATACGTGCCCTCCTTGATATCCATCACCGGCCTAGCCCAATCCCCCATTCCCCTCCCTTCTGAAACCCTCAGTTTGTTTCCCAGAGTCCATAGTCTCTCATATTTCATCCTGCAATTTTTTTTATTCCACATTGTGTTTTGGAAGTCTTCCATGTTGAAATATACAGATTTAGTTCATTTCTTTTAATTGCTTTTATTTATTTTTGCATCCTCCCTTTCGAGGGCAGCACATACAACATAGGTACCCACATAGTAAATGTTAATTATTAGTGAATAAATTAGGATGAACAATATAATAATTAAAATGAATACACTGCACAGTGCTTTATAGCTAGGAAATACTTCTATAAATAATCTCTTTTCACTTGTGTATCGTCTTTCCCAGGCTGATGTGGTTTAGGGATAGTGATTATGCCCTATGCCTATACATCCTATTCCTAATGCCCATTTCAATGTTTGGCACTTAGTAACTCCTCAGTAAATATTGGTTGAATGAATGACTCTCTGCTATAAACATTGTATTACTACAGTCCAGATTCTGAGTACCTGAATGTTTTTCCAAGCCCATGTGGTTGGAATCAGGACTAATAACCAGGTTTTCTGATACTAAAACCAGTGCTCTTTTTATTACACCATTGAAAGACCTATTGTAGGGACTATATTAGGGAATCAATAGGAGAGGAATAATTATAATGAATTACTGCCCTGATATAACCAATAAATAGACCCCATGTACTTGTGTAATTGGAGAAAATTAATAACCATATCCAGATTGAGGGCTTGAAATTTATCATAATCATTAACTTGGAATATTTAGTCACATGGTCCTTACACGAGTTTCATATGGTAAAGGAGATATGTGAATTATGAGGGCATATAGTGTTGCAGGAATGAAGAAATGAGCAGGAAGCAGTTTCACTCAAATAGAACTGCTCTTGCTAAGGTCACTGGTAACCTTCTAATTGCCTTTGACGATATACACCGCTCCTCCCCTGACTTCAGTGACGCCCTCCCTCCTGACTCTCCTCCACCCCAATTTCTCGTCAGCCTCCCAAGAAACTCTTCCCTAAAGCAGTGGCATTGGTGTGAAGATCTGAAGAAAGTCATGAGCGCTCTAGGAAAAAGATCTCAAGAACTGCCTCAGACAGTCACCCATGCTTTATTCTGCCCTCCCGCCAGGACTGACTGATACTGCTGAATTCTTTTTTTTTTTTTTAATGATTTTTTATTATATTATGTTAGTCACCATACAGTACATCCCCGGTTTCCGATGTAAGGCTCGATGATTCATTAGTTGTGTATAACACCCAGTGCACCATGCAATACGTGCCCTCCTTACTACCCATCACCGGTCTATCCCATTCCCCCACCCCCGGTCTATCCCATTCCCCCACCCACTGCTGAATTCTTTTTACCCTTTGTCAGCCTGGTGGTCTTACCCCAGTTTTCTCACAGAGACACATCTCCACCACCTCTTGCCTTCATTGAGAAACTCCTGATTCCTGGGAGGCTGGGAAAGTCAAGATCGTTGCATGATGCCAGCTCTGGAAAGCTGCAAATTCTAATTGCTTTGATGGGCCCATCAGAGCAACTGGGGCCGTTAAGCAGCCTGAACAAAGGAAAGGTCTCTTAAGAAACTTCTTGTGAAACATAAACACTGTTTGCTTACTTTTCAAACTCCTGTCTTAGTTGGTTTTGTGTAACCACTACAGTTTCTTACAGCAGAGACATTTAATCACACTGATTTAATAAAGGCGTGCTGAGTGGAACTGCTGCTCATTTCTTATTGAATTAAGGCAGAGCACAGATTCCCGAGCACGCTTTTGCTCAAGGTGCACCCTCATATCTTTTCTGAGAGAACCTCTGGGAGTTTTCAGATTGACCCATCATTCCCTATGAGCATGATCGACCTTGGGTATCTAGAAGATCTGGCATTGCCCCAGGACCATCTTTGGATGCCCCTTCTTCCCCGCATCATAATTTGGTGGCTGAAATTTTGGCATTTCTTGGGTATTTCATTGAATTGGCGGGAGAATAAGGTAGAGTGTTTATAATCAAGACAGTCTTATATCCTTGTAGTAGTCAGAAGTGTCCTTGGAGCTTCTGTACTCACTCTAGATGGATGTAGAAATTAAACTCCAACAGTGGCTAAAAAAAAAAAACCAAACAAACAACAAAAAAACCAAACCAAAACAAAACAAACAAAACAAAACAAACAAAAAACTCCATCAGTGGCTGTGTGGTAAACAAATGGTAAATGAGGACACTTGAATTAAGTGCAAGGAAATGAGTTGTCCATGACACATAACTAACCAAAAAGCAGCTATGGGGCATAAATGATTCATTAGAAAGAGTACTGGCTGGTTATTTGTTTCCTCTGAGCAGTCCCAGTGCCAAGGTTATACAAATTTATGGAACATACCACAATATTCAGTGGATATATGACATTTAAAAATAGAGAAATGAAGGTGGGGGGAAAAATAAAAACCAAAGAAAAGGGCTACAATAGGGTAATAATGAGCTAATATTGAGTCTTGAAAATACGTCTTAATTTTTAATGTGGGAGATAGTAACTCAACACTGAAGAGACTTGAGGGAGGGACAAGAGGGTCTCATGTCTGAGGATGGAGTTGATGAAAGGTTGTAGCCTTTAATATCTGATGATGAAAAGAGACCTCCTTTCTTTGGGTGAGTCCCTGATTCCAATTTTACATTTGTGGAGCAATTAGCAGGACTCCTCTTAGCTTTGCTTGGCCTCCTCCGTTAGAAGAATGCCTCTGATATGTAATATTTGTTTGAAAACCCAAAGAAGCTTGTTTCCTTTTGAGGTTTGCCTTACTTTTTATGTTCTGAAGTTCATTTTGGACCTCAGATTTTGCTCCAAGCAATAAAACTGGTTGGATTGTACGAACATAATGGAGCCGTAATTTTAGCCAACTGTTGGGGGTGGGGAGATAGTTAAGGTGTGTAGTGGTTTCTGTGGTTTCTCTGTGGAGTAGAATTCCCTACAAAGCTTTTCCATGTGGTGTTTTAATAGCTGTCTTAAAACTCTCTGATGTATGGAGCAAAACCAAATTAGGCTCATGTGCTAGATTGGTGGGATGGGCCGAGGACTCTGAAAAACGGAAGAAAAACAATCAAACAGCCAAGCTCAGAGGCTAAACCATCCAAAGAAGATCTGCAGGACATATCCATATTCAAAATTGAAGAAGTGATCACCTCTTTTAACCCATCTTTGCAGAACTTTCTAAGGGAAATACTATTTCCCTTACACACATTAATATTTTACCTTTGCACAGTACTTTACAATGTGCAAAATGATCCTAGGTGTATTTGTTTACTAGAGACCAGCAAAAACTTTTGGAAGGTTATATTATTAGATCCATTTTTACAAGTGAGGAACTGAGTCACAAAGGTAGGCCCAAGGTCATTTGTCTAAGAAACCGCAGAGGGAGAATTTGACAGTACTTCAAAGCTCTGTGTCTTTTGCACCAGAACTTCAATTATTTTAATCAGTGATCATATTTAATATTTGTGAAGACAAGGAAAACCAGCCAGATAGCATGTGCATGCACAGTGAAGATATTTCTGGACTGCTGTGTTCTCATCAGTGAACAGAAGACATTACGGTGTTGTCTCTCTATCAAAGGAATATGCTCTTTGTTTAATTCAAACATTCAGTGATTCAGAGGCATAGTTCCTTCCAAAGTGCTGAGCGTACCTGATAAAATGCCACATACTTAGTTGTCATTCCCATACTAAACGTGTGTAAAAATTCTCTTTAGTGTGTGGTTTTGGCTGCTAAGTTCAAGAGACATTTATTGAATGCTACTATATGCCAGGCCCATGGGCAAAGTAGGAGGTTGTTGAGGTGATATGACTCTAGGGGAGCCTTTTCCACTGGCCCAGACCACTGCTAACATACCCCCATTAGCAGGGCATCCCTTTGAGTTAGTCCAGGAGTTGCTCGGATTCTTTTCTGAAAATGCAGATAGCACGGAGAGAAAAAATATTTTAAGACAGCTCCAGTCACTAATGCTGAGGGGTCTGTTTATTTATCTAGTTAACAAATCAAGAATTAAGTCCCTGAGCTGAATAGGAGGTGATGCGGATAGATTGTATTCAATGCAGGGGAAGGGGATGCTGAATTCTAGCCCTGTAAGGGGCCCAGGGGAGCCAGAATATAGCAACAGGCCAGGGAGCCTGTCTTATCTGGAGAAAGAGGTGCCCAAACACTCTCTACCAAAAATAAACTTTACTCACTTTGCTTTTGTTTTTAAGAACTAGCCCTGCCTGGTATCTGTGTTTTAAGTCTGCATCCACAAAATTAATCAGATTAATATTTGCAAGTCAAATACCAAGCGTGTGATCCGTGTTCTTATTTTTTTAAGCCAGTGAGCTGGTCTCTGTCTCTAGTAAGAATTAGTGCAGTGCAGCTGTCGTCCCCCAGACCTCTGTGTGGCCACCTTGGAGCTCACCGTCTCCTTAGTCAGCTCCACACTTTTCCCCTGACTCAAACCCTTGTCTCTTTCACCATTGGATGTGGGTCGGTGTCTCAACCTGGCCTCTACCGAGCACAAAATCACTTAGAGCTCCCTTCTGCCACACACTCACATTTTTCCCCATAGCTCTAACAATTATATACCTTTAGAATTTTAAACATAGTATGTTCATGACTTTTGCTCTCTCTTCCAAGCACCTAAATATTTTAGAAATATAGCAGGTAATAAGTTTATCACTGTCAAAGACCAAGTTACTCTACAAATTGACTGTCATTCAAATGAAGAGTTTCTTTTTCATGATACAACTGTTGATACTCTGTTTGGTTTTTTTTCTTGATTCACTCATAAGTTCTCCACACTTGGAACAGTGTGTATGGAATAACCATCTTTGTTTTAACAACTACCAAGAGCAGAAGCCCCCCACCAACGATAATATTCATAATGGCTATGATCATTCCTAGGTGCTGTGCTCTGAAGGGCTTTCTATAGGTTTTCTCATTCTATCTTCACAACAATCCCATGAGGCAGGTACTGTCGTTATCCTCATGTATACATGGGGCACAGAGAAGTTAAGTAATTTGCCCAAGGACACGCAGATGGTACATTGAAATTTGAATTCAGGAAGTCTGCCTCCTGAGCCCAGGCTCTTAATCACTATGTCAAAATGACCTTTTCCAACAGGTCATGGAAGTGTGAGGAATTTTACCATCTGTGGGTGAGGGGTACTTGGGGACCCTCCCCCAGGAGGCAGTGGTCCCAGTGACTCAGATGCCTGAGTGGGAAAGTAGCCCCGAGATGGTCAGGAGAAAAGGAGAGCCTTGGAGTAGGCTGCCCCTTCTCCTCCCATAGTAGCCTCTCTGTCCTTACCTTGTCACCTGCTTTTCATAGAGCCCATTTTGAAAGATAGTGTTTAAGGCTGAGTCCCACCCAAAGCAGCATCCATCAGCAGACAGTATCACTTCCCCCACCATGCGCTGCTGAACAGGTATGGGAGTGGGGAATGTGACAGGTGGATAGAATCTGCTTTGCCGTCAATATTTTCCCTGAGACAGTCTTCACTGTTTCATTCAGTCATTCCTAAGTCAGTCTTAGACACACGGGCCTTCCTGGGAAGGGAGCTGTGACTTGCTGCTAAACGTTTTAACAACCTGTTCTCCAAGGCAAAGCTCTAATTTGTGGCACTTGGCATTGCTGTAGCTTCAACACTTCCGCCATGGTGGATTTCACGGTATCAACGCAACCTCACCGGCCAGAGCCCGGAAGTGCGGGGGCAGTCAGATCCAGCACACTCCTGATGGAGGGGAAGATTAGGATGGAGGGGGTAGTGACGTTGCTGCAGGAGGCAAGTGTCAGGCTCTTATTTGGCACATCTGGCAGATTCTGGATCTAGACCCCTGATACCGTGTGCAGCTTCTGTCTCTCCTCTCTCCCCACCCCACCCCTTTATGCTCTCGCCATGAGAATTTCGGAGGCACCTTGAAGGAGAAAGGAATCACAGAACTTGCAGCCTGGAGGCAGTTAGGTGAAGGGGAAGAAGGAGCGGGCCATTGAGTTCCCTCTTGTTGGGTGACAGGAGACAGTAGGAAGGAACGAAAAGGAGGAATGGTTTTATAGCCAATGCACGTTTGTATGTGAGCCTTGGCTTTCCCCTCTTCAATGGAAGAGCTGCTTCCTTTCCTTACCATCTGGTTGCTTGTCTGAGCTACGCCCAGGAAACCTTTCTTGGCAGAGGAATGGCTGCAGGTCCTAACTCCTCACACCCTTGTCACTGATGCCTGGCAGAAATCATGTTGGATCAGAGACAGCCCGTTTTCCTCCCAAAAAGAGCTGTGGGCTCTATATGTGCTGCCCAGTTTCCTGATACGCTACGTTCTAGAGCTTTATGATTTTCGGGGTCAAAATCCTCAGTGTCCAAGCACATTCTCTGTTGCTTTAAAATACTGATCAACAGTTGTTTATAGGGAGAGCCTTGCTTTATTTCCTATTTCTCTGCTGGGCACCATGAGGTACAAAAGCGATCAAACAGAATTTCTGACTTAAAGAGCTTATAATCTAGTTGAGAAAATGTGACAGCCACATGAACTAATTCCTAAATAAGGAGCCGTTCTAATAGTATGATGACAATGCGTCAAGCTATAGTATTTATAATAAATTGTGAGGAATCGATCATTAAAGAAGAATCTATAATAAGAAATTGTTTAGTAAAGGCAGTCAAAGCAGTTAGATGACCGCACATCCTGGGCGGTTGTATTGTTCCTGTTTATTAGATAACAATGCGCACCCATTTTTAATCTCTATTCCCAACTCATTTTATAGTTATAACCCCTTTTTAACAAATACGATTATAGCAGCCAGTTCTATGTAATAAAAATATTTCTTCTGCTGGCTAACAGCCCACACTAACACTCTTCGGCTGATGGAGATCCAAGACCCCTTTGAAGAGAAAACCTGGTATGAGACAGACAGTCACAAATCCCTCTCCGTTTGGCAGTGAATCTACTTGACAAGAAGGTCATCCTTGCAGCAGAGTATCCACAGAAAGTATAGGTTCACGTATCGGGACAGTTGTTAAAGAACTGCACAGAATTTGACTTTTTTAATGTTGAGCTGATTTGACTTGGGGCTTGTATACATCTTCTCCAAAGAAAAGTTGCGACTACTGTTGGTTCTTCGAGCTCCTCAGGGTGGGCTCAGCTCCGGGGAGCTGGCTGTGGGAATCTCATTTCAGGTCTTTGAGGGCAGCAGGCCCCGTGCCACACGCCAGCAAAGGCAGCAGAAGACAGCATGTGTGTCCTTGCCATTCCCCTCCCAGCTGATTCCTTGTGGTAATAGAAGGAAGCAGTCACCTTCCCCTCGTCCAAAAGCTACTTCTCACTTGTCTTAAAGGGTTGTTGTAATTATCTTAGAATATAGAAGTGCCTAAGTAAAATTTGGAGAGTTTGCAATGTATGAAAGAAAGGAGTCATAAATCTACCCTGTGTCTCTGGGACAGTAGGCGTGTGTGAGACAGCTGGGGTCTGAATACTTTCTTGCTTTGGAAGAGTAGTATGTCTGTGTTTGGGTTAAGACGCCCTCCTGCCAAGCTTCAATTAGGTGAGGCTGGTAAAGTAAATAAAGGGTAATGGATTGTGTCCATACATGACATCATTCCATCCTTTGAATGACTTTATCAATAATGGCTAGAAAGCAAGACTCAGCAATAACTGTGTCCGGTATATGCCTCCAGCCAGCGGAGAGCCGACTTCATTTCCTAAGGCTTTTGAGGTATGCCCAGACTGAAATCCTGTATCCTCCACCATCGGATACATCCAGTGTAGTTTTCCTAAAATTATTAATGTTTTCTTTGTCTAGGTTTATGCTAAGAGTTAACACAAACCTCTTGAGCTTTGCGAAACTCACCCACAGGTAGCCAGCACCTCAGGGCTCCCAAGTGTGATGACACAAATGTACACATCGTAGCTTCGTTTCTCACCCATCGTCCACATTTGTTTTCTCTATACTCACTTTGTCCTGCTGCCCTGCAAACCCAAATTTAAGGACTGTGTTTAACTGCATGTCGGGGTGGGATACATGATGGAGGGGTATTCTTAATAGCTTTTTTACCAAATCTGATTTGTGTCCCCGTTTTTCCAAAACAATTTCCTATTTCTAAAACTGCTGCCAGTTAGTGGAAATTTTGGAATCCGTAGTTATCCTGAAGTAGTAAGAGAAAGATTGATAAATTACATTTGCTGAGCATTGTTCATTTAACGGTTCTTCCTAATTAGACCCCAGAGCAATGACTTACTCTTCATTACTTGAATATTATGCATTTCCTGACATCTCGCTGCCCCCTAGTGCAGCATGCTAGTGAGTGCATCCTTCTCTGCAGACATTCTAGATTTGCATTACTGTCTGATCAGTCCATTTCATGCTTACCTGGCTTCTCTGGCAATGTGATTTGACATTAATCCATGACTCAGACAAAGTCCTTCATGGGTCCCGTTTTGCCAAGGAGATCTTATTCCAGGAGCAGGAGTTTGGGGGACTAACGAGTACAGAATGGAAACGGAGTCTCAGCTGGACTCGCCAGACCCCTTCCAGTGGAGAAACCGGGCCCAGAATTTTCAGTATAGTACCGTGAACAGGAGGAACAGATCTTGTGTTAAAGTGCATGCAGACCAAAGTAACAAGAACACTCGACTTGGAAAGAGACAAGCTCAGGAAATTTCCTTAACATCTTTGAGCCTTTTTAAAACTATCATTGATTTAAAAAAAAGAAAAAAAGAAAGAAACCTTAAGATGTCTTAAGGATTTACTCCATAATCTATTTTTGAAGGTTTTATACATTTAACATGTGATACAGATCTTCATCTATTATGTTTACTATGAATGAGGTAGCCATTAGCTGCAATTTAAGGATTATGGAAAGGCGTTCTGACCCCAAAGACTTGCTCTCAAAACTGTTCTAAAACGTTCACAAAATTGTAAGCCACGTATGTGGTCTCTATGAGGTTCTGCCATGATGACCTTGAACAAGTTGTTTGACTTCGTTGGGCCTCTGTTTTTCCATCTATAAAGTATTAGTGCACCTATTTAAAGGGATTACTCAGGGATTCAGTGAGATAACATATGCCTGGCACATGGCGGATTTCAATAATTGTTAGTTCCTTCCTCCTCCTCCCTTATTTTTTTCTGGTCTGAAATAGTCAACACCTGCCTTTGACACCAGATACTAATGGATAGGTGGTGGACTACAATACCCTTTTTCTGATTTGCCCCCCAAACAGTGGAGAGGCAACCCCTCCTTGTCACCATTAGCTTTCAAATCCTGGCAAAGACATTTGCAGCAGGGAGGGGGTAAGGTAGAGGAGGTCGTTAAAATCTTCAGTGTGGGAAAATGTAACTGATGGGAAGTTTGGGGTATTGCCTGTTTAGGAACCATGTGTACTTTATTGTGAGAATATAAGAGATTGTCCTCTTTCAATGATTATAGTTGCAGTTTTGACTGTGGGAGCAGACGAAAGAAAAGAAGGGCATCCAATATGGGAAAGGTCGTTTCGTGATAGCAGAATTTTTTCCCAAAAGAATACATTATAAATGTCATACTTACTTTTCAGAGTCAGAATATTTTAGAAAAACAGATGCTCAGTCTTCCTATGGTGATTTAGCAAACAAACAGAAAAGTTCTTAAACTCAGTGTAACAGATGGAAACGCATCGAGCCACATTGACATGTGCACACACACACACACACACACACACACACACACACACACACTTTGTAGGTAAAATACACATTTTTATGCTTTCATTTGTGGTTTTTGTTTTGAACTGAAAATTGGGGGGGGGTTGTTAGGTAGTTAGCAAGTTTTCATGGAGAGAAGTAAGAGACATTTAAGGATACTGATTATTTGATGGTGAGGAGGAATTTGCACTAAGGTCTTTTCTCCCACCTATACCCTAGTTCTGTCATCACCCTGACCATGGCTGGACAGAAACCAGAGAGAACCACAGAAAATTATGCATTTCATTACATTTGTGTAAAATCTCTTCACATCATCTTAGACATTGTTTTGGAATCCACCAACAGGGAGTTTTACCCTATTTGAGTCAGATCTCTAGAGGGACGTTAAATTTTGCCCTGCCCAATCCCTTCATGCTATAAATGGGGAAAGTAAGGCCCAGCCAGGTCCCATGGCTAGGCTGCCCTCCCTTATTATTGATTTCTCTTTCCAAATGCCTTTATTGTGTTCATTTGTTCCATTTCCCCATACAACTGTTAGCGTGCAAAAGCCATAGGCCTGGTATTCGTGACTCTGACTCTCAGCACCACACAGCCAGCCCGTAATTCAATAAATTCCCTTCTTAATCTCCAGGGAACTGCTTCTTCCCAAGAGAAATTATCATTATAATAGACAAAAAAGGGGGATTATTGAAAGAGAATATTGTCTTTAATAACATTTCTTTAAATTATTTGACGCAACATTTCGTGTCCAAGTGTAATTTTTTAGCCTACGTCCTGGGAAGGGAAAGGACTCATTTGTGAATTAGCAATGAGATTCTTGTGTTACACGAGGAGGAAAAGATGTGTTCTAGTTCTGTGCTTTACAAAAACTCTGGGGATTACATTTTTACCCCATATAAAGGCCCATTTGGCAACTCATTCAATTACCCGACGTTCAACAAGTACTGATAAGCTCCTCCCGTGCCTCTGGCACTATTTAGAGTCTTAGCATGTATCAGGGAACAAAAACAAAGATTTCTGCTTTCAAGATTATATCTTAGTATATATTTGTAACATATGAATGAACTATTTCTTCCCAGGACCAACTTATTCTTGGACAGCATTCTACTGAAAGCATGTCATTTTTTAAACGCTGTCTTCCTTAACATGAAAGGTCTAGTTTCTCAAGAAAATGTTTTTTTTTTTTTTTGTCAAGTTGCATGAAATTTGGCACAACACTGCCGCCTTGCGGCTACTTGAGTCAGGAATTTACATACACTATGTGGTCAGCTCTTATCTTTTAAGGTAAAGTTTAAAGGGAAAATTATCTTGTTTTAGTGGAAACCTTTGACACAAAATTACCTACCCAGGAGTATCTAGAATTTAATTCCTTCTATTGTCTTGTTTTGTTTTGTTTTGTTTTGTTTTGTTTTGTTTTGTTTTAACAGAATGATTGGAAGGGCTCCATCGCTTTTGTAGTTGGAAACCGAATTGAGGATGATGTTCTCATCCGAGCCCTCACCCTTGCTGTCCAGGTCCCTCAGCGGAAATCCTTCAGTATCGTGTCCTGGCAAGACATTCTCCAGCAGGTACCTGTCCCTTCCCACTCTAGGCCCCGTGAAGACTTTTGTGCTTAAAATGATAGAATAAAATAACAAAATAAATGCAACTATCATATCCTTGGGCTGTTTGGTAAATTGGGGTGGATTATTTTAAACAAAACTTAGCTAGAATAAATTTGTGTTGTTTAACCCAGAAGAGTTATTTTGGCCCATTATTTAGGCCCATTTTAGGCCCTTTCAGCACTCATTCATTTAACAAAATTCCTGTGGCCATACCAGGCTCCATGCTAGGCTCTCTGAGGAATGATTTATTCAATAAAATATTTAATAATAGTAAAAGACTAAACTATTTGCTGTTTCAGGGTAGTCCATAGCAAGAAAAATTAAGTCTACAGAGAAACCTAGCTGTCAGAGGACAGCGAGGAATGACCACATAGAAAAGTCCTGTCAGCTGACCTATACTCAGACGATTACTAACAGCTTACCAAAGTGACTATAAATATTTTGCCTAGTTAGTGAATATCTCTTCCTTGCTAGGTTTCTTAACCCTTCAAGCCACCTAGGTATTTGAAAGTTACTTATATCTAAGTATTCTTTAAGTATGCCTTTCTTTTTCATTATAGATGAATTTAATTTTCTTACAGATCGATGAATCAAATGCATTTCTCGGAACTCCATCTAAAAAGGCAAAGAAACCTCTAGGCAGTAGCGTTCCCTTGTATTATGAGGTAGGTGAACATCTTCATTGAAGAGATTTTTGTAACTTTTAGAAAATGAGAATTGAAGTAATAATCTTATAGTCACTTCAAAAAGAAATTTTTAAATTCATTCTTTGAAAGCAAATTCTTGCTCCTCATTGGAGCTGCCTGATGGTAGGCACTTAAAAAATCTGCCTTGCTTCTAACAAAATCCCTTTCTAGGAATAAAATTGTCCTAGATTGTCTACACCATCGCTGTATCCAATTAAAGACTATAAATCAGAAATTTTTATATACAAAAGAATTGGGTCATAATTTTTCATGGTAATTCTTGAGTGTGTGATGGTATTAAAGGGAGTTGTATGACTAGTGTATTACAAAGTGTTAGTTTCACCAAAGGAACAATGTAAAAATGCCCCCAGAAAGTGTTCCCTGAACGAGACAGAGACACAGCTGTTATAATTTTCCATCAGTCTATGAGATTTGGGCATATTTTCCATCTTACTTTAACCAACATGAAAATAATGACAATTTTTAGGTCGGTAGTCCTTTCTGTTTCTAGCAGATGCTTAACACAAAAGTCTGGCCTGGCTGACCATTGGGTTTATGCAAAGACTTAGAACTCATGCTCAGTACAAGGGGATTGCCTCTCATGCTGCCTTGTTAATATCTAATTTACAGCTCGCAAGAAGCTATAAAAATTCAGTGATTAATTAGAATATCATTTAAAATTTGTCAGGCACTGTTTTATGGCTCTTCAGACTGAAAGCATAAAGATTTTTGGATCTTTCTAAGACAAACTTGTTTGCACTTTATTTCAGTGATCTAATAAAGTTTTTATGTGTCTCAGGTCTTGGATGATTTCCTAATGGGCTCTTTAGTATTGCCTGAGTACTATCTGAACAAGTTTCATTGGGTTTATTTATGCTTGACAATAGTGTGGATTTTACAGCATTAACTCTTATTCCACCGCTCTCACTATTACGAAAAAGTGATTCTGTGCTTTTGGAGTCAAATAACATACCTTCTACCTTTTGTTATGGTGTTCTAAATGTGTCTGCTCCAGTTGAAACTCTATGTGATACCTGGATTTAAAATATTGGAAGTTTTCTTCTGAAGTAGCCATAGAAATCCCTGTCCAATTCTCGGGCCTGGGACCAATTAGCCCCCCAAAGGACTCTTTCTTCTTCAAAGATGCTCAGTAAAAATCAGAGATGATAACAGGCCAGTTTTGATGTCTAATCTGGACAGACATTTTGACTTGGATGTGGGATAGCACAATGTTACAATTGCAGAGTTCAGTAAGAAAGCCATTCCTCTCCAATATGTGCTGTGACTCTGGGTCGTGATTCCTTCACTCAGGGGAGGTCCATTTCACATCTGGCTCTACCACATTCTTCCGGTGGAGCATTTGGGCAATAAGCCTCCCACACCCACTCACATACCCTTTCCTGAATGGTTCCAGAAGAAAAGGGAAGGCAGGATGAGCACCACGGAGATTGGACCTTGGGTATACCAGACATACATCAACATCAATTTGCTTCAGTAAAAACAGATATAGAACACAAAACAAAGTCAGGCTCCTGATCAGCGTCAGCCAAGGACAGAATGCACATCTGGAGAAGAGGGTGCATTTCCAATCTCAGTTCCTTCACCCTTAGGACCTGTTCAGGAACTCAGTTACTTGGTACCTCATCCCAAGTGAGTTGAAAAGCTGCAGTAGGCAGTGCCTACTGAGAACCCCAAGGCGGTTGTGATTGTGAGTGGTGACCATGAAAGAGGCCCAGACCCAAACACTTTTGGGACTCGCAAACTTTTAAGGCTCATGAGTCTGTTTCTGCTTGAAGTCTTGCACAGGCTATAGCAACTAGGACACTTGCCGCAGTTAAACTCCTCAGAAGCCTCTTTGGGAAGTCTTTTATTTTCTTTCTCAAAGGAAACTCTGCACTGGGGAAGAAAAGGTAATCTAAGAAAGTTGTTTATGTTGCATGCGAAATTCGTAGAGTTCTGTATCCTCCATTTTGGAGGGAGAATTCAAGGTAGATGCTGTGAAGGCCATACCCTTAACATTTACTTCTGTTTGTAGGCTACTCTCATTGGCCTTAAATCAGAGCCTAGTCGTTCTCACTTTAAACATAGTTCTAACCAGTTTGGCTTTCTGGTTTCCTTGCCTGCAGTCAATTAGGAACAGCAAATTAAAGTGAAATGTCACCATAGTGCAGTTCATCCATGAGTAGTAAAACAGCGTCAGAACCACATTACATATTTGCAATAACGACTTGAAATGTCTGGGCTAGCAAAGACCGCATTCCTAAGTGGTTTGCTCAGGCTTTCACTTGGATGGCTTGGTGTTGTGTACACATAGCCTCGTTTTGAAATTGTGTAATTTCCCCTGAAACTGTAGAGTTCATCTAGCCATAGGATTGTATATATGAGAGAGAGTCTTTATTTATAAACCACAGTTCTTTGAAAATATGCTCAGATTTGTGTTAATGTAATTCCACAGAGGCACGGCTACAGCCCATTTGTTCATTCACCTTCTCTTTTTGGAAACCATGTTCTGCTCTAGCAGGAACTACTCTAAGGACATGGCAATGGGAGGAAAATATTCTCCTTTATGCATGAGGGATGTTAGCTATTACTTTATTATGTTATTAGTAGTAGTTGTAGTATTTAATAACGAGGATGAAAATGATGATGATCCCATGCACTGGCCTTACACATGAACATAATTTCCAGTTTGTAATCCTAGTTGAGGATGTGTACTTATATGAAAATGGATATACAGATATTGTCTGCATTATATATTGTCACCAGTTTTTACCAAATACCAAGCAATTAACAAGTACATTCTTGTTCAACACTAGGGGGTTAAACACTATACAGACAATGGGGGTGGATATGAATATTATAAAGACTCTAACCTCAAGAAGCTTAAGGATTAGTTGGGGGGAGAAAGGAAAAAAATATAACCTAACACGTAGCAAATGGTCAAAAAATGTTTGTTAAAGAAATGAGGGGGTGCCTGGGTGGTTCGGTCGGTTAAGCGTCTGCTTTTAGCTCAGGTTATGATCCCAGGGTCCTGGGATAGAGCCCTGCATCGGGCTCCCTGCTCCATGGGCAGTCTGCTCCTCCCTCTCCCTCTGCCCCTCCCTCTGCTTGTGCGCACTCTCACTCTCTCTCTCTCTCTCTCATAAATAAAGTCTTTTTTTAAACAGTGAATAACATAATGCATTGAAGTCCATGAGGACTTCTGAGGGGCAGATGAAGTGTTATGGGCATTCAAAGGAAAATGAGATTACCATTAGAGTGGGGTTGTGGGTGGGATCTAGAGAAGCCTTGTGGAACAGGTGGCATTGGGAGGGAAAGAAAGGGTAGCTAATTTTGATCTTTTATATATTATTCCAGGAACACCTGGGTGGCTCAGTCAGTTGAGCATCCGACTCTTGATTTTGGCTCAGGTCATGATCTCAGGGTTGTGGGTTCTGGCCCCTCGTCTCAGGGTCCATGCTGCTGAGTATGGTGACTGCTTAGGATTCTTTCTTTCCCTCTTTCTCTGCCCCTCCCCAACTAGCACTCTCTTGCTCTTTCTTTCTCTAGTAAATAAATAAATAAATAAATAAATAAATAAATAATTCCAATTAGCCCATATCACAATTCTAAAAGGAGATACAAATATTGCCATTTTACACATAGGGAGATGGAGGCATAGAGAATGTAGGAAGTTTATAATTAGAATATTGAAGAACTTGGGTTTAGGCATAGTTAAATCCATAGCCTCAAGTTGTTCTTCTTTACCACAAACCCAGTACTTTCCCACTGGGCTCTAAGCTGTCCACCCGTGGACGAGTAGATCTTGGCAGTCTTGACATTCAAATGTGGGAGAGGGCATTCCAAGAAAAGGGAGCAGCTCCAGCAAAGGCATGGGTGTGGGAGAAGAGTGAAAATGTACTAAATTTGTAATTGCATGGTATAAAATATACTCAATAGGAAAGGTAAAGTCTACAAGTACTTTAATTACAACTTTAAAATCCTGAAGATGGGTATCTATGAGAAAATATTTCAAGCACTCAATAAAATCCATGCTTTAAAATCTACTCCTAAACTTAAATTTGTTTGCTGAATATGCACAAATATTTGGCTGCGTGTGTCTGTTTGATGGTCTTCAGAGAGAATCTGACTTGTTCATTTGCAAGTTTATTCAGTCCTGCCCAAAACCAGAAAGGAAAATATTAAGGATCATTCAAGCCGATGGAAATGTTCCCCATGAGAGAGGTCTACATGTTCCATACATGCAAAGATTCTCTCACCTGTGATTAAATCTGATATGTAGTACGTGCGCTTTATTAAGAGATGTACAAATTTCGGACTTTGTGACTTTGATAAATTAGAAAGAAAAAACTACCCATTGGACAGGGGTTTGTTAATTAAACTTCTCTGAAGTCAGGGTCAACTGTCTTAAAAGTTTTAGACTCCACTCTGTGTTTGGCTTTCTTTCATGATGGCCATCATCATACTTCCAACCCAGAAATAAACACCCATCCAGACATGGGCCATAGTTTGCCTACCTGTGATTTATTCAGAAAAGACAAATTAGGTCACCACAAAAAACTCTTAAAAACACAAAAGCTTGCTGAAACAAAAGACATCTATAAAGAATAAAAGTTTGTATGCCCTAGTTGGTGACCCGCTTACTTTAAAAATTAATCGATTCTATACAACAAACAACCTGGGCAACCTGAAAGATGATGTGATACAGTGTAGTTTTAAGAATACAAATAATTATTAATTTTCCTCTTTACTCCTACCAGTAAAAAAATAAGACGTTATTTTTTTAACTGATATATTTTAATTAAGAAATTTTATGGGCTTTTCTATTGGGAGATCATTCTGGGAGAGCATTAAATATGGAAAGATTCTTCTGATATTGGATTTAAAAGTAGTGAATCAAATGCAGTTTAAAAAGATACAGGTTGCAAATTTTATATATAAAGATCTAATTAGTTTCATCACGTTCTTAAGGTACTTTGCTGGTACATTGAATTAGTATCCCCAGATGTAATTTCATTTTGTTGGTTCCTATTCCTATGCATGTAGATATATTCTTCAGCTCCTTCCCCAATGTGTATTCATAATAACTCACAAGTAAGACCACAGAATTAATGATAATCTAGTTGCCTCCCTTGTCCACATTTCTAATATGAAACTCATTTTTTTAACAGTGCCTCAAATTAACAGTCTATTCAATGGAATTGTAAGCCTTATTTGGGGCAGGGGGGAGGGGAGGCTTGTCAAAATGAAAAATGGAAAACTCATGCTTCAGAGATAGAAACAAATAATATGTGAAAACATTTAAGAGGTTTGAAGTTATTAAAATGGCAGATCTACTGGGACCAGAAAGCAGTATGTCGTGGAAGAAACGAAGGAAAAGGGAGACAGGAAGCATTCTCTGGCCTTTTCAATCCTGCGTTTTAAAACAAAACAAAAAAAAAAAATTCAAGAAGAATTGGAAGGTAGCCAACCTAATGCCGTTATTTCATAGAGCTTAGGGACACACCAGGAAATTACAGGCCAGTTAGTTTAACTTCACTTGTAGGGAAAGTATTAAAAACTGCTGCCGGAGATCAAGTAAAAGGATGCTTAGAAAAGCACAGCTTGACTAAGGCAAGCCTGGCCAACGTGGTTTTCGGAAAGGGAAGGTCATGTCTTAGGGACTTGTTGAAATTCTTTGAAGCTATTATGGCCAGTACAGTCTTCAAAGAACACAGCGAGGCCCAGGATCTGCGTATCTTTTCCGTTCCGCACTGGTCCTTGAGGGATGCTTGCAGAACATGGCCCACATCAGGGCCTTGGTGTTCCGGGTTTCGAAACCACTATCAAAATAGCAGAAAATAACCTCTGATGGAACATTTTTAAAGCTGGAACCAATTAATACAACCTGATATTTATAAATGTAAAATAAAGACTTGGAACAAAATTTAGGAATATTGAGCTGTAACAAAGAAGTACTACACTGGGACTATAAAAACAATCTGGGAGTTATTGTGCCAAAATCTGGGCTTTGGAGGCATTTCTCACCCAAAGAAGGAAAAATGAGAAGAAATTACAGTGCTAGAAATGGTTGTAGGGTAAAGAGTTATGAAAAGTTGCAACCGAATGAATTTTGTCAAGATGGGAAAAGGAGCAGTCAGATGTGTTAACAACCCTGAGCCTCTACAGCCCTGGAGAAGGCCAGAGCAGCCCAGCAGAGAAAGTTTAGTCCAGGCGAGTCAGTGAGGGGGTGGAAGGTCAGACCTCCATTGCCTTAGGAATGGGCTCCTAGGGAGCAAAAATGTTTGCCTCTCAGATCAGAAACCTGGAGTTCTCTTTTCAAAGAAAAGCTAACTCAAGCAAAGGCATTGAAAAACAACCAAATCATGCCCCCCAGCTCTTTTTCACTCTGGGGCACAGGCAGCTGGCCAAGCCCATGGGTTTCAGGAGAAGGCAAGTAGTTACTGGTGAGGAGTGAAATCAGAAGCTGAGACCCCTGGGGGGCGCCTGGGTAGCGCAGTCCTTAAGCATCTGCCTTCGGCTCAGGGCGTGATCCCGGCGTTCTGGGATAGAGCCCCGCATCAGGCTCCTCCACTGGGAGCCTGCTTCTTCCTCTCCCACTCCCCCTGCCTGTGGTCCCTCTCTCGCTGGCTGTCTCTCTCTCTCTCTCTGTCAAATAAATAAATAAATAAAATATTTTAAAAAAAAAAGAAGAAGAAGAAGAAGAAGCTGAGACCCCTGGGATTCAGCCCCAGGAAACCACACCATCCAAGCGCTGGTGACAGGGGTGCTGGTTGGACTTTCAGCCCATGGGAGAACTGCCAGACAAGACAAAAATCGAGTCAAGAAGCCCAGGACAGAGCTATCAGTGGAGGAGCAGCCACAAGAACGAAGCAAGGTTCAGCTCGTGAAGAGCAGCCATCACAGTCTTGGCCAGGGTAGATCCTGGAGCTTCTCCAACACTCTACACTCCACACCCACCATGACTGGAAGGATATCAGGGAAGGAACGAGGAAGACTATATCATTCTATTCCTCTAGCTGAGACTGAGAATAATCTGCCTTTGTATAGGGTAATAATACTAGTTATGATTTTTTGACTGCATAGTTTATTGCAAGTCTTGTGTGCATGGTACTTCATATATATTAGCTAACCTAATCTTCTCAACAGCCTGGCAGGAGTGGAGCCTCAGTCAGGTTAAGTACCTCAATGACTCAGAAGCCTCTCTTCCCTCTGCTTGCATCACATAAAAACTGAGGGTAAATAGTTGAGATTCTGCAAGTGGTTGTTGTGGTTTAACATTTCTTGAATACAAGCTACTGCTAGTAATTAGAATTAAGCCTTAAGCCTCTAGTAGTTCTGTGATATGTTTATTGCTTTTCCTACTGCTCTGGCGAAGGCAATGGTGTATCTGCACATGAGGAAGGTGCCAAAAACCTTAAGTCCTATTTTTGAGCCACCTTGATGAGGGGCTTCTGCCCAAATGTTTGGATCACCTGGAACTTTTCATTCTAACAGTTTAGGTTTATATAGTTAGGTGACTAAGTCTTTGGGAGAGGAAAGAAGGAAGGATGGAAAATGAGAGGAAAGTTAATACATACGCATTAGAGATGAATGTGTGGAAAGAAAGAGACCTGTCTGAAATCCTAAGCAAATAAGCAAGAGTGAATTTCATCTCCAGAGTGCCTTCTGCTAGCTTGGTGAGACATACCCTGAGTGGTTAGATGCATTGCTCCAAACCAGTCTGCCTGGGCTCCTGCTCTGATTCCAGTACCTACTAGCCATGGGACTTCGGGCAAGTTCCATAACTCTGTTGTACCTGTTTTCTCTTTGTAAAGTCAGCATTGATGGTGGTATCTGCCTCATCAAGTTGTAGTGATGATTAAATGAGATAGTAAATATAAAACACTTAGCGTAGTCCCTGTCATACAGTAAGTGTCCATTAAAGTTTAGCTATTATAGTTTATTCTTATGTTTTAAATTTCTATTCTCAGTCATAGTGAATGTTGGAGTTTTGTACTTTAAGATGCATGAAAGAACTAGAAACATCTATGAGCAGGGTATTTTATTTTTACTTTTTTATTAGAGTAAAAAACACATAACATCACATTTGTCATTTTCATTATTTCTAAGCATACAATTTAGTAGTGCTATATATATTTGCACTGTTGTGCAACCAGTCTCCACAACTTTTCATCTTACAGAACTGAAATTTTATACCCAGTAAAAAACAGTCCATTTCTCTTTCCCCTAGCCCCTGATGACCATCATTCTACTTTTTTCTTCCTACGAATTGGGACAACTCTAGATACCTCATAGAAGTGGAATCATATAGTATTTGTCTTTTTGTGACTGGCTTATTTCACTTAACATAATGTCTTCAAAGTCCATCCATATTGTAGGATATGTCAGAATCTCCTTCCTTTTCAAGCTGACTAACACTCCATAGTATGTACATATAACATCTTATTTATCCGTTCAACCATTGATGAACTCTTGGGTTGCTTCCATCTCTTGGCTATTGTGAATTATGTTGTTATGAACACTGGTATGCAAATTATGAGCAGGCTTTTCACCAAGTGGAATGCAACTAATGAAAGATAAGTTAATTGCTAGGTGAATAAGGGGGAAAAGGCAAACTGATGGTCAAAGGGTATTTGGGTTTTTCTATTATACTAGTCTTCATTGCCGTGATGGAAACTAATAAACATTCTTCTTCTTTGTTATGTCACATAAGGAATAAATATGACTGAACACCCTAGGGAATAAACAACAGTAGTACCGTTTCTCAAATGGTAATTATAATAATAAAATCCTACATTTAGGTAAAAAGAAGGATTTTGCAACCACTCTCTCATTATATCTTCACACCTTCATGTGAGCTGAGCCGAAAAGCTGGTATTATCTCTGTAGTGTAAATGGGAAAATGGAAACCTAGGAACCTCAGATGATTTGTTCCCTGTCACCAGCCAGAGTTAAGATGAGTGTCAGTCCTCCTGACTCATAGTCCAGGGTTCTACTGTTCACCTAACAGAAAGCAAGCCTCACTCATTAAGAACTTCTTGTTTATTCTTGCATTTCCCACAAGAAAATTTTAGACAGTTTATAGATACAAAATTTGTATTTTGTTAAACATATATTTTAATATGCATTAAAAAAAACAGAATACTAATTTGCAATGTCCCCAACTTTGTGGCTCAAGATAGAGCCAAATTATTTGTTTAACTTGCTTTATCCTAGGCTTAGAGAAAAATATTACCTGCATAGTACAGCTGGTACACAGCTTTGGCTAACTCATCAAGGGATGCTCAATGACTAAGGTTTAGAAAATGCTTTGTTTTCATGCATCCCACAAATATTTGAGTGTCTACTATATACCAAATCTATGACTGAGTTTATTTTGGTGAATAAAACAGATATCATTCCCTGCCCTCGCAGAGTTTATATCTGAATAGGGAAGTCAGGCATTATGCAAAGCTCAAACAAGCAAACAAATATGTACATAATTATGAATTGGGATAATTGCTTTAGATCAGAGAGAATGCTTTAGACTGAATGGAGATGAGCTGGATGACAAAAAAGGAGCCAACTAAAAAGAGGAGGGGAGAATATTCAGGCAGAGGGAACAGCAGGTGCAAAGAACGTGAGGCAGGAGAGGAAAGATGTCGGCTTGTTAGAGGAACAAGAGGCTACCAAGCCTGGAACACAGAAATTGAGGTGGAGAGGGGCAGAAGCCAGACCTACAAAGTGGGTCCTTGTTAAGAAAGAGTTTGCATTTTTACTTCATAGGAAATGGGAAGCCATAAAACCCTTTAAAGGGGGAGAGTGACACCATCTGAGTTCTTTTTTAAAATGTTTTCATGCTGTTGAGTGAAGCCCAAATAGGGATAGGGCAGGAGGCAAACATGGGAGTGAGCAGAGCAGTTAGGAGGCCCTAGGAGTATCCAGGGAGAGACGGAGAGTGCAGACAGATTAAAGTCTATTCTGCACATCAGCAGAATGGTGCCAATGTGAGATGTGAGAGCTGGGGGAGAAGTAGGCATCAGAAGAGACTCCAAAGTGGCATGAGAAACTGAGCGAAAAAGATCTTCTGATATAGAGAAAATAGGAGTTTAAATTTGGGGAAATTTTAAAAGTACGGTTTGGAATGGGGCAATTCTGATATGTATGAGAGACAGCTAAGAGGAGATATCAAAGAGGAAATTAGATATTTTAGTCTTTTTCCTTTTTCGTGCCCTCACATTCCTGCCTCAGTGTTGGTGCATAGTAAGCATGGAAGAGGTGCTTGTTGCCTAAGAGACCTGGCTTATTAACGCAGGGCTAGTGAGGGTCCCTGGTAGAGACAGCAGAGAGTAAAGCACAGACCACTTCAGCAATAGTGGCTCGGCGGCACTTCCCAGGTACTAGCAGTTCCAGTCCCTTCCGTCTTACCTTAATGGGCTCCGTGTCCTACATAGTGGTTTCCTAACTGCGGCTGATAACCCTGTGGTTAACGAGGATGTTTAGTTGGCTGCAGCTGTATTTGTATGTGTGTGATCTGTGAGGTAAATATTTGTTCGCTATAAATACAGGTCCAAAAATGTTTGCAAAACCACAGCCCAGAGTCCTCTCAATCCACCCCTCTTCCTCCTGAATTTTCGTCTCTCTCAGGCTCTCACATAACCGTGTACTAATGGATATAGCAGATCCTCATCCTAGCCCTCTCCTTACTCAGCAGATGTTGACTGAGTTTCTGTTGTATGCTGGATGATGGGCACAGGATCGAATTGAACCCCGGCTCTGACCTTACGAGCTCTTAGTGGATAATTTTGTAAACAATGTATTTGTTTCCTGCTATTTCATTTTAATACCTTGCAGCAAGTCTGATGGAAGAGTTATAGATTTAATCCCCGGTTACAACTGAGTCTGCTCTTCATTGAGTCCTGCGGCTGACCTCACTTATTGTTCACAACTTCCAGCAGAAAGGGCAATGGTCCCCAGACAGGGTATGTTGGAAAGAGGAGAGCGGGAGGGCAGGACACACCAAAACAGTCAGAGATACAGCAAACATACAGAAAGCCTGCTTCCTTGGAGGGAGAGAAAATATTGCTGGAATTGAAGTATGGTAACAATTTTCATGCTTCTACATGTTTTTAATACAACTTCTCTTTCCGAAATTCTCTTTCCTCGATCTTTGGTTGCAAAGAAAGGAAGAAGAAATGCCAAACTCGAGGTGAAAGAATTGACTATCAGAAATTCATTTATATTTATAGAAAAGCTACGTGCATATTAAATACTCAATGAATATTAATTTGAATGAATGTATTTCAAATGGATATTTTTATATTAAAAATGCATCAATTCTTCTATTTCACAAACTTGATTGGCCCAAAACAACCCTCAAACCTTGTTAAGGAGCAAGAAAATGTAAGCTAGCTAAAATATGGCCTCTACATTGCTTCAAGAAATGTATAAAACGTATGTAATTACAAATTTAGTATGTTGAAACATAGGAAAACAATCCTACAAAAATTCTTACCAAGGAAAAGTGAAATTATTCAACAAACCCCTGCCTTTAAAATTTCGTATTTCAACTTCATACTTATTTGCATTGTAATGTGCATAACCATTTGAAATCTACAGAACTCCGCTGGTGAGCAAGACCAAAAAAAAAAAAAAAAAAAAAAAAGAATGCCCAACATAGTGTCCTGTACAACCCCAGACCCTCCCAAACTAATAAGTTTATCATTATCCTAATTAGCCTTTATTAAAATTTATGTGGAAAAGACAAACTCACTCTGGCCTCACTCATTCATCAAGAAATCTTTAATTATATTATCCTATTAGTGAGAAGGAAGAGCTAATTATTTTAGTTATTCCAAGTTTTATGATATTATCCTTTTATTTGTCTCTGGAGCTACAGAGAAGCAGAGCAGGGTCTAATAACACGGGACATGTGACCACTGCGGGGTCCTACACCCTTTATGAGGAGCTAGTCTTATATTGCATTCTCAAAGATTCATTTTAGGACTATCACTGAGAAAAAGAAAAGGACAGAGCCTATCTGGACTTAATGCAAAGGGCTAATATATTACTTTTTGTAACTAATAAAATTTCAAGGACTGACAGCAAATTTCTGATTTGCTTTTCCCCCAGTAAAATGTCTGCTTTGAATTACACAGAAAGAATTCTTCTTCCTGCCAACTTGTTTCAATTCCCTGTGCAAAACCGTCCTCAGAAGATTGTCAGAGGTTTCCTATAGAAGTTCATTTCAGGATTCCGCAATCATTGGAGGAATACACACACACACACACACACACACACACACTTCTTTTCCCCCTTTTTTGGAGCAAGCAAAGGAAAATGTATTGCATTGGTAAGGTCTGTGTATGGTGCTTTCCCTTTCTGAAAGCAGAGACAAATATTAGTCATCAGATGAGGGAAAGAGTTTTTCGTCTCACCCATGGCCAGCGTCCTGTTTTATGTACTCAGGCCCGCCCTGTGTGTAGGTGGAGTAGGCAAATTGCCGTGTGATGTGATTTAAGAGGTGCTGGAAGTCCTGCCTGTCCAAAAATAGCCCCCACAGCCGCCTGTTGAGTTCAAGCACAGTGTCCATAAAACCCTGGTTTAAATGAAATGAAACTGCATTTTCAGAATGTTAACCCATTGCAGCCATTACCCTATCGGCACGCCTTTATTTAGCGGAGATAAAAGCTGGACCTTGGGGGAATGCCTTTTGTACAAGGAGAGGAGGGGAAGGGGTCAGCAAGGTCCATGCTGCGGATAATGGTGCAAGTCACCGTCACCAGAAGCAATTTCTGCCTGATCATGAGTGAGCTTGTTGGAACTAAACCTCTTCCACATTCATGGGTCAGGCAGCCGGTCGTTTTTGAACCACTGTTCGGAAGATGACATTTTCTCTTGCGGGCGATGCTCTTCGCTGGGACCCTTAAGGAAAACAAGAGTCATATCCATGGCTCACATTCGGAAAATGCCTTTTTGAGTGCAAAATACTTTCACACCCAATGTCAAATCCGATCCCAACCACAGCCTTGTACGTCTTACTATTCTCAGGTGGCAAATGCGGAGAGTCTCAAAGATGTTAAGTGATTTGCTCCACGGCCAGCAGCTAGTCATGGCAGAGCCCCATGTCAGAACCCAGACATTCTGACTCCAAACTCAAGGTTCACTCTGTTACTTCCTGGAGACACAGTCCCTACTGTCAAGGAGCTGAGGGTTACGTGTAACGCACTAAGCAAAAAAGCAAGTTCCGGGAGGTTTTTCTAGTGTGATTACTAAGGAAATGTTTCCCCTTGTCTTGAAGTTTCTAAAAGAACTGGGCCGAACGCAGGCTTCTGCAGGCACACTATTGGCCTCAGAAAACAGGTTTTATCAGTCATTCACATCATCCCCCAGGCAACAAACATCCCCTGATTAGAGAACTGACCGCTGTGCACAGAGTTGTAAATGCAACAATAAGCCAAATTAGATATGGAAAATAGAAACATGAATTGGTGGAAATTAATTTAGGATTTTCTCTAGAAGTCCTTGGGATTCAGGGGTATTTTGAGAATAGATAGAAAGTGGGGTAGAGTCTGATCTGGCATTGTGACGCGACTGTGAAATCCAGGATTTCTACCCGGCTCCATAACAGAACACGCATGGCTCCATTTCTTTTCAGTTTTGAACTAACTCTGGCTCATCCCTTTCCCGTCATTTACAACACTCAATTCACTTTATACTCCTTCGCTGCTAATTGCAAAGTGCACTGAGTTGAAGAGAATTATGTACAGTTTAGACTTCGATGTTTCCATTTATCAGCCAAATAACCCTGTTCGGATGCCATCTCTTGCATGAAATCTTCTCGGATTCTCCCAGGCAAAATTCATCTTGCTCTGTTATATTGCAGTTGTTTGTTTGTCTGTGACTCCCCCTACTCCGTGGTGAATGGTATGAGCATTAGAAGCCATGTGTTACTCATCACTAAAACCCCAGTGCTCTGGGCTAGCAATCCTAAACCATTGTGATCACGTATCCTAGCAGTTAAAAAAAAAGTGAGCATTTACTCCATGTACATTGTGTGTGTGTGTGTGTGTGTGTGTACACAGAGAAAGAGAGAGCAATGTATAACAATACAAACATATTACATGGCGCCTGGCTGGCACAGTTGGTTAATCATTCGGCAGTCTATGACTTCAGAGTGGTGAGATCGAGCCCCCATTTGGGATCCGCTGAGTGTGGAGTTTGTTTGAAATTCTCTCTCCCTCTGCCCTTCCCACTCCCACTTGTCCTCACTCTCTTTCTCTCTCTCCCTCTCTCTCTTTCTAAAATAAATAAATAAATCTTTTTTTTTTTAATTTAATTAATTAATTAATTAGCAGCATAGCACCATTTGCTTTCCCAGTCTGAGCGCACTGGCTTGGTGAGAGGAGGTCTGGCTGGGTGTTAGCCCACACTCACCCATGGCAGGGCGCCCTTTTACAAGGCACAACTTGCACAATGTTTACGAGGGTCTGTGTGATTTGCATGCTGATTCTTTCATTCAGCACTCACTTTATTGGCTGTTTACCACACGCCAATCACAAAGTTAATTCCAGCCTTCAGCCTGGAGAACAGATACAGAAATGAACAATTCTATTACTGTATGATAACAAAGAAGTTTTAAAAGGTATAATGAATGCACAGAACAATGACTAAAGCTTCCTGAAGTTTTGAGGGAAAGGCTTTAGGAAAAAAAAACCTTGAGAGCTGAATGGGGACTTTAAAAAGTAACAAAAGAGAATTCTAGGCAAAGGAATCAGCTCATTCAAAATCATGCAGACCTAGATGGCATGGCATGACCAAGGAATTATAAATGATGTGGAAGGAGCAGCCAGGAGTGAGACTGGACAGGTGCGTCAAGGCCAGGCCTTAAAGGGCTTGGCATGCCCTGCAGAAAAGTGTAGTTTATCTCAAAGGTGTGGGGGCCACTGAAGGGTTCTGAAGTGAGAAGCAGTATGACAGGTAAAAATGTTGGCATCAGTGTGTGGGAAGGAGCATTCCGTGGGAGGGGGCTGTATAGCATTTACATCCTGTATATAATTTATTAGTTGTTTTATCTTAAAAGCAATACACTTTAATTGTAGAAAATTTGGAGGATGTAGGAAAGGCATAGTCCATATAGCAGTAGGGAAGAAGTACTGGAAGTCAGAAGTATCCTGTGGAATATTCCATCATTCAGAGATGTGTGCTTCTTTTTAAAAATGGAAACGATCTTATATATGCTTTATATATATGTCACATATTATGACAGTAGCCTCTTTCTAAATCCGTATTAAGTGTCTCGATAATAGAAAGCGTATCTCTATTCAATAACTCACTTAACCACTCCCCCCTTTGCTAAATTTAGACTGTTTACCAACAGTTATGACCCTGATTGTTTCCTTATGAAAAATTTCAAGAAGTGGAATTACTGAGTCAAAATATATGTCTTTTTAAAGCTCTTGACACATATTGTCAAAATGCATTCAAGACAATTTGTGCCAATTTACATTCCTTCTAACAGTTCCAATTTAGCCACACCCTCTTCAACACTGCATTTTTTTTTCTTGGTCAATTCGATAAGCAAAAGTTGTAAGGTTGAACATTTAATTGCATGTTTATTGGCTGTATTTTGGGAGTATGGAATTCATTAAAGTGAAATGATTATGTAATTCCATGTTCAGATTTCTTCTGATAATGGGAGGGGACCCTCTATTGTCTGAGTTCAGAATAGGGAATGTTTGCTTTAAGTGATTTCCAAACAGATTTTAGGTGCTGTGCGGGATGAAAGGGAGAGCCATCACCCAAACCCCGCGCAAAGTCAACGGTGCACCGCAGGAGAAGGACACATGCACGACACTGCTAATAAAGGCACAGGAGGGGCCTCCACGAGAATAAGACTGAGGACCAGGACCCTGGGACCCGGGGAGAGTGATCTCAGATAAGAAGTCTGGGAAGAGTTGACTGAGGACACTCTTTGGTGTGAGCCAATCCGATTTCCATCCTCTTCTTGTCTCCTTATGTCAGTGGTGCTCAACGTGGCATGCCTCAAAATCACCTGGCGAGTTCATTAAAAAGGCCAGTTCCAGATCCCGGCTGTGGTCATGGCGATCAGGGGTATCACAGGCCAAGTCCAAGGACACACCGTGCTAGCACCCAGGCACTTCTGAGCCTGCACTTGGAGAAATCAATCTCCCTGTGTCCACGTGCTGCCCGGAGCGCCAGGAATGGGACCTTCCTCCTCCACAAGGAGCTCTCCATCTTACTGTGGATGCCCCTCACCATCCGCCTGGACCCGGACTGCGGCTCCACTTATTCTCACTCCTCCTTACGTTCTCCACTGCTCAGTGCTTCATTCATCCTCTTCATTCTTTCTTTCATTTTGAGCACTTGTGCCAGTGCTGTTCTGGGAGCTGGAGGAACAGAGGAACATGCCATCAGAGGCCCCTGCCTTTGTAAATACCCAAAGGTCAAGATATCCAAAGGCCAACCTATTGGGTTTTGCCAAAGTAACTGATCTGAGGAGGGCCAGAAGGCGTTCAGGCTTTGCTCATTTCCCTGCTCTTCAAGGTCAATCGTGCTGCCTGTCTAACCACAGCTTTGTCTATAGCTTCTGGGCAAATTAGAATACCTCTGATAAACATATATCCCTCAAGCGCTAGGAGCATGTGACAATCAAAGCTGGAGGGAAAAGGTACAGAATGTAAACTCTGAGATACACATTTGAGCATTTTGAAGTTTGCCATGGGTTATCGGGACCTCCCATAAAGCCTGCGTTTTGCTCCATATGAGAAGGCACTGAAGATAAAATGCCAAGACTCACAAGGAGACCTCTATACATCTGATCATGTCTCTCACCTGCTTAAAACTCTCTGTATCTCATTACTTTCAGGATAAAATCCAAATTCCTTTAATATGTCATTCAAGCCCCTGTTGTCCTCACCCCTCGTGGCCTCTCCAATGTCAGCTTTCCCTCGGCCCCTTCCCATTCCATGACCCTATGCCACTTCTGTCCTCCAGTCACCTGTACCATCCCAGCCCCAGCCACTTTCTAGTTTCCTGAATATGCCTCTTTCTCTGGCCGCAGTCCTTTTGCCTGGGATCACACCCTTCCTGCCATCACGCACCACCGAGCCTCAATCACAGTCACTCCCACGGATCCTTCAAGACTCCCTCAGGAGTGACACCTGCAGGAAACTTTTGCTGCCTGCAGAACACAAGGTATTATGTTTGTCATTAAACACGTGTTTGGAGGAGGTGCCCTCCCATGGCCACCACACCTCGCTCACCTCCATCACTGGGCAGGGAGCAGGATACCATAGGACATGCTCTATGCACCCTGTGGTCAGCCTCCACATCCTGCCAGAGAGCCCATTATGGGCAGAGGCTACAGCTTTTGTCTCTAGGTCTCCAGTATGGGGAATGTAGTGGGTGCTCTGTAAAATGTCAGATGAATGAATGACAAGATGGAACCTTAAAGTGTGAGCCAAGTTAATTAACTCATAACCAAGAATGGCTTCATCTCAACAGTTGGATGGTGAAAAAAGGAACATCACCAGGATTGCACCACAAGAACAATCTGTCTCTAGAACGAGTCTCTGAGGAAGGGTAAACAGCATTGATAGTACACCGGCCAGAAGGCCCCAGTTAAGTCAGATATGATCCAGGCCAACAGGAAAATCCAAGCATGGATGAATCATGACAGTAAGGGCTCCAGAGAGTGGTGAAATTTGCGATTAAGCATTATAAAACACGGGTCACAATGGCCATCTGATTTAATTGGTCCAGTAATTATTTACTAAGTGTTTATTATGTTCTGGGCTTTGAATTCAGATCAGTGGGGGGAAGAATAGATGAAAATTGATGCCCTTACATCAAGGGGAAATAATAGAGAAGATAAAGTATGTATTATATTAGATAGTAATAAATGCTATGGAGAAAAAAAAGCATAGAGTGTTGGAAGCGTGGTCAGTAGAGGGCAGGTTTCTCATTTAAATATGGTGGTCAGAGTGCGTAAAATTGAGAAGGAAACATCTGAATAAAAACCTGAGGGAGGTGACGGAGTTATGTGGCTATCCGAGGAAGAGCCTCCCGAGCAGGAGAAGGCTGTGTGCGAGAAGGCTCCGATGCGTATTTGGTGGACACCCAAGAAGACAGTGTATTGGCAAGGAGTGCTAGCAACACGAGGTAGGTTCAGATCGAGGAAGTGACCTGGAGCTACTGAGAGCATTTGGAGCAAAACCTTCACCCGGCATAGGAGCGTAGGGTTCAGAGTCTGAGCCTAAGGAATAAAAATGTTAACGGAGTGTCTAAACTGTCAGTCTGGCTCATAACTCCTTGGTGTTGCATTTCAGACTCTTCTGGAGTTCACTGGAGAAAATACTAGCCAATTCTAGAAGTTAGAAGCAGATACCACTCTGATCAGAAGGTGCTGTGTTTAACCATCAGTACCACCATTTAACCCCAGTACCTGTGGGCAAGTTACTACATCCCAGTGCCCTGTGAATATTTGTGGTTAGGTTACAGGATCTGACTCGGAGATGAATAATCATGTCAAATGATACTGCCAGAAGGGGAAGTCAATACCTTTGCTGCCTCAGATAGACTGATTCAAGATTTGGGGTGAACATGAGGCTTGGAGAAGGCCATCGGTTGATGAGTTAGCACGGGAAAGCAGATTGAAGGAGAAAGCCAGACTCATGACCCGCTAACGCTGTAGCAGACAGTCTCAGGATGGCTCACCTTGAACTTGCTTTCTCAGGCTGACCAACCATCCTGCCTGCCAGGGACTTTTCATTTTAGCTCTGAAAGTACCACACCCTGGGGGCACTCCTCTGTTGGCCGTTCTAGTGTTAGTATATAAATAGCCTTTGTCCTAGTTCTTAAACTCCAGGGTATTGAAGAATCCCAAGAATGCTTGTTATAATTTCATACTCTCAGACCCTCACCTCCAGAGGCTGATTTGGTAGTTTTAGGGGTTGATCCTGGACCACTTGTATCTTTAATGAGGGTCCCAGGGATTCTGGGGCAGGCGGTCCACAGGGGACACCAGAGAAACACTTATGGGGAACGATGTGGCATCCATCTGCTGATAAAGGGCGCTGCCAGTGACCAGCCAGGAGAATATGGACCACCCTTATTCTCTATGCCTCCTCTCTAACTAACGAGTCAAGGAGATGAGGAAGGAATAGGGAAACTGAGAAACAAGCCCTCTCTGTGGGACAGGTTTGGGATCAATTGAAAGCTAAGGGGCAACACCATCCCTGAAGAACACCGCCCACAATCAAGCTAGAGAAACACTACAACTTTCCCATAATGGTGGAGGAACAAAGTACCCTGGGAAAAAGCAGAGAGTGCTGACATATTAAAAACATTCTTCACCCGGCAGGACATTAGCAGAAACCCCACTGCAGGCTGTCTTCTGAAATGGGCAACATGGTGACTCTATATTAAAAAAAAAAAAAAAAAAAAAACAAGTGAGGCAATAACTGAGAGTGAGCCAGGGATTCTAGGGTGAAACCGACCACATGTGGGTTCAGTACACTAGCATAAAAGGCCACAAAAGAAACCAGGTGTGAGGCAGTGGCTCCCAAACCGAAAGTACGTCCGAATCACCGGAGAGCTTGTTGAGACACCGTTGGAGCCTCTGACGTGGAATCCGTGAATCCGCATATCCCAGCGGGTCCCCAGGGGATGCTGGTACTGCTGATCTGGGGAACACACCTGGATTATCTCTGTCTTGTGTGGGGTGGTGGGGGGGGGTTAAAGATCTCCATTTATTAGAAAGTATGAATCTCACCATATCAATATCAACTTGGTCACCCTACTTCTACCTTCTAAGTTGAGCAAGTAAAACTAAAACTGGCCTCAGCCAAAGAGAACGTACTGGCTTGTATAACTGGAAGCCTAGGCAAGGCTCAGGCTAAGCATGGGCCACGGCTCCAGCCCCACTTCCTCAATGCTCCGACCCTTCCTTTATCTGTGAGGTGGCTGACGGAGGTGACATAGTGGCAGAAACGCTTCTTCACACCTTTTCATGACAGGTGAAGCAACCCCAGATTACCACTCCTCCATCCCACTGGCCTGAACTAGATCATGCGCTCATCCTGAACCAACCCTGGATGGGGGGCAGGGGGCAGGGGCTAGGATCCTGTACAAACAGGTCCACCCATGGAGCCATGGTTGCTCTGAGGCACATGAGCCAAGTAGGAGAGGGGCGAATGCCTGTAACAAAGTCAGATTCTCCGAGGAAGAAAGCAAGGATGATGGGTGGGCACCCAGAACCTCCAGTCTGGGAGGGGAATGTGGTACCCAAGCCAAATAGTGATGGTGCGTCTAATGCTCTGGTGTGTGGAGGCAGGAAGTGCAGGGAGCAGCCATATTTAGAGAGCTAGGTCTGTCGATGACTAGCAGGGTCTCAGGTACAGACTCAGACTGAGGCAGGATTTTAGGAGAATGACTTAGGATTTAAGGAGGAGGAAGCTAGGAAACAGAGGTGGCTGCCAGCCTGAGTTTCTCCATTTCTAAGTTAGTATTCAGACCCTGGGACAAGACACAGAGGGAGCCATAAGAAAGGTAACTGTCAACTTTTACCCTCGTGGAGTTCGTTTTAGCTGGGCCTGACAATTAGATTGGAGTTGTACAGATGAACAGAAGAAAAAACATACACACTGACATAGTTTTATGTGATGAGAGAGCCCTCATAAGGAAATGAAGATCCTCAAAAAAACGGCAAAACCTACAGGCCTTCACATTAAGTTGAACAGAGAGGCAACGTGGAAAAGCAGGCAAACTCTATGGGGAGGCTAAAGGAAAGTAAAAAGCATGTTAACAAGGCCTGTTTGTATAGACTTCTCTGTCTCAACTTCTTATCCTTTGATGATGATAGTGTTTAATTTCCTCTGGTATGGGGAGGGCATCTTTCACAGGGAAGTTTTTATCTCCTGTTTTCCTTAAGAAAAGGGGAGATCGGAAGGCCCTTCTTGGGCCTACTGTTTAAGTGCTTTTAGCTCAAAATAATCCTTATGCCAAAGTGGCATATTTAGAGGTTGTGTATTCTGCCCCCCTTCAGAGCCATTAAGACCCAGAGTTCTGAGTCTCAGGTCCCCACTAGGTGTCAGGAAACACACACACACACACACACACACACAACTCAGCTATTCAGAGTGGAGAAACCAGGTTAGAGCCAAACTAGTAAGAGTGTCAAGAGCATTTAAACATAAAATCTTGGTCTAAGAAGCCCTCCAGGGGCTCCTGTGTGGCTCAGTAGATTAAGCATCCGACTCTTGGTTTCGGCTCAGGTCACGAACTCAGGGTTGTGAGATCAAGCCCCACATTGGGCTCTGTGCTCAGTTCGCAGTCTGCTTGACATTCTTTCTCTCCTTCTCCCTCTGCCCCTCCCCTGCTCTCTCTCTCTCTCTTAAATAAATAAAATCTTAAAAACAAAAATAAGAAGTCTTTCATCCCTCAAGCCAAGATGAGGATTGGGTGTGGAGCCTGGGGAGGGGCTGAGGGCCCAGACAGGAGCCCAGCTAAGGGGTGAGAAGCCCGACTGTAGGCCACAGAATATGGTGATGGGGAGCAGGATTGGAACAAGATCACCTGACTTCCAATCCCATCTCTACTACTGGCTGTGTGATCACCAGGCCTCACTTTCTTTGTCAATAAAATGGGGATACCAAGAGTATCCACTTGGAAGGAAAGGCAAGAATTAAATGAGTTAGAACACCAGCAGTGCAGTCCTTAGATTAAAATAAAAAATAGTGTGGTTGTTAGAACCATCCTTTCCCTGTATGTAGTGTGTGCTATGTGACCATCTGTGCGTTACCTAGACTGAGAACCTACTTACAGTCTATTCCTACAGCTTTGTAACCTTAGCTGATAACATTTGAAAATAACAACTCGGAGGACAGCATCGTCACACCGACGTGGGGCTAGAGTGAACTACATGTCTACGTGTCTACATCCCTACTATTCTATGAGGAAATTTAGAAAGGCGAGTTAGCTAAGGATAAGGACCCGACCTCTGAGCTCCTAAAGGAGACCAACCCTGGATGCCAATAATTCCAGTACAAGAGAGCTAACCCCCTTAGGAAAGACTCAAAAAAGTTGTAGGATTGTTCTGTTGTAGCTTTCATTACAAGCTGAAAGAACCAAGAATGATTTCAGAGGGGTGGGAGCATTTGGGGACTAAGGAAAGGTCTTGATCTCCAAAAAAAAAAAAAAAAAAGATCATCATGATTATGGATCCACATGATACTAATACACACCTAAAGCTAATGCACATCTGAGCTTTCTCGATCATTCTCCCATAAATTATCACATGCAGCTCTATGTGCCTTTATGTGTCTTGCAGAAATACAAAAGCCAAAACACTCCTTAATAAAGAGAGGGAAGCTTTGCATTATCCTTCATTGGCAGAGTAATCCCAACAAACGTTTCTGAAATACAGTCCGGCGCCTTTTGACACATGCGTATTAGATGTTCGAAACGCACATCTCCTTTGGGAAATCCATCACGTTTCCAATTCTACGTCCCGTGAAAGCATAGATCTGTTCCACCTTCCATGTATTTGTTATTGCTGCTTCTGAAACTTCCTTACAGCCCCAAAGAAGTCTTAATCCCTGTCAAATGTTATTATGTTACCGACTTTTATGTAGTTTTGAAAGGGGTTGTTTATTTAGTTTCAGTGACTTCTTGTTACTGCCAAATATTATTTCATTTCAGCACAGATGTAAGGGGTCCAATGACCGGAATTATTTTACAGCCCTGACGTTACCGAGAGGTGGATAGCAGTTTAATGACGGACAGCTGAGAACGATCTGGGAGTCACCTGCTATGGGTATTATCATCATAATGACTTCTCACCCAGCTGTAGTCCGAGCACCTTCACAACGTTCCATTTGCATTAGACAGGCACTGCAGTCCATACGGAGCCTGCCTCTCCTGTCACCTTTAAACCTATGTATGGACAGCTTAATATCGCTTGATTATTTTCTTTTCCTCTGCTCAAAGTGAGAAAATATGTTTCAGTCATTCCCATTCTTTTCCTTTCCTCTTTTTCTCTCTCCACCGCCTCCTCTCACTGCAACCCTTACGCTTCCAGCTGTTTTTCCAATTATGTCTCATTGGAAATTATTCATTACTTAAAGAATGTGAATTGGGTAGACCAGACGTGTAGAGGATCAGGTAATGCAGTGACTGCAATATAGCTGGGCACTCAGTAAATGCGGAAGGAATGGAGGAGGAGGGGAGCCCAGGGAGCAGGAAAGGGGCACCGTGAGACTGCAGAACGCTCTTCGTAGGAGTCCCCCAGCTCGAATTTTAGGAGAAATTAAGAACAGCAACCTTCCTCTTCCTTTTCCCCCTGCCATTATACACCGCGCCATAACAAAATATGTTTTCACACCTTCTCTCTTTATCTCTGCCTTTCCTGCATGGATCTTGATTTGTTTCTGTCTGAGCAGAGAAAGGGTTAAATGAAAGGAGAAGCCAGGTTACCACCAGCTGGTAATAAATTAAGGTCACTTTCTATCTGCCAGCCTAAACATGCTTCACCCCATTCCTTTTAAGGCCTTCACGAATTCCAATTTTTCCCCCCTGGAGATAAGCGTAATCACAGTAAGAGCTGATATTAGCGAGGGTTTACTGTGCATATGTCATTCACCATGCTCTGTCTTTTTATGCGTCATTTCATTCAATTCTAGTTATGTTCATTTCTGCAAATCAGTGGTTCTCAACCAGGGACAATTTTGTCCCCAAGGGGACATTTAGCAATGTCTGGAGAGACCTCTGGTTGTCGCAGCTGGGTAGAAGCCTGGGTTGCACCAAAACATTCTTCAAGGCACAGGAAAACCTCCACAACAAAGAATTACCTGGCACCAAATGTCAATGGCGCTACTGTTGAGAAACCCTGCTGTAGATTAAAAAGCTGAGGTTTAAGGGGGATTCGGTCGCTTGCCCAGTGGGGTCTGAGAAGACCGGAACACAAGCGCACCTGTGCTTTCTCGTTATGCTACACGGAAGTCATGATAACTTCCAGCGGCTGGTCTCTCAGCCCTTGTACCGCAGGAGCTAAAATTCCCCACAGGATTGTTTCCTGTGAGGGCATCTCTAAATAAGCGGGCCTTTTCAGTCTTTACAAAGCCTCTGTTCATCCATCCTTTTCATCAAATATGCAGAATCAGGCCCATCTAAATATTGGAAGTTTTGTAAAACACACACACACACACGTGTGCACATGCACATACATGCACACACATGCTCACATGCAAACACACGCTAGGGCAATAGTTCCTCTGACTTTTTAAGTTGTAAACAGATATAACATATGAGATTAACGCAGAATGCATAAGCAAATAATGATGCTACCAAGCAGCAAATTTTGAAGATGGCTCCTACAGTTACACGGTCCCCTTTGATGAATAAATTATACTTCTTTAGTCTGACCTGTGTTTAACGACAAACATAATACCCCGTGTTCTGCAGGATAATTAGATAGAAATGGTAAATAGTCAACAGTCTGTCTTTTTAAAGTGCCAATCAAAAGTGTTAGTATTTTTTTTATTGATTCTCCAATCTCCACAATCTCCGTTTTGACACTGTCTTTGGATACAGAGTATCTTGAGTGTCTTAACCATCTTAATCATCCCCAAGGTAGCTGCGCACATAAACACACAAGGTCTTGCGCACACCTGCACACAGATACGTGCGCACAGGCACACATGCGCAGACACACACGCGCACACAGACAAGTCCCCGGTCTTACTCCCGGAGCAGTTTCCTTTGCCTTTATTCTTCCTCGGGGAAGAACCCAGCTGCCCCCTTACTCTTTTTCTGCCCCACCACCCACCCACTCACTCACTCGGCCTCTCTGGTGCTCCCCCGACCCTGATCCCAGGGAGATTTCCCATTCCCTTCAGATCCTTTCCTCTGTATGACCCAGTCCTGGAATCTATCAGCAACTCCAGCAGTGAGCCCCAAGGGCGGGTGCCTGGAAAACTGGACAAGGCCTCAATGCTGCTGTCACTCCAGGCCTCCCAGCAGACAGCACCAGGAACACAGAAACCGAATTTACCTTCAAGCCAGCCTTAGGCACTGCAAGCTTTCAGGTTAGCCAGGACAGCCACCTCCCACCCTACATTCTGAACAGCCACACCTATTACTTATTGTTTGAAATTATTTCACAGGTTCTAGTCCCTTTCATCCTGTAACTAAGGGATCAAATCTTGAAACACGGCTAAATTGCTGGTATGAATGAGCTTCATTCAAAGTGAGTTACCAAGTGAAAGCTTTTCTATTTCAGTAGCAAGAGGGATTTGGAAGGCAGAAAGGCACCGGGTACTTAGAAGGAGGAACACAGCAGAGGAGAAAAGGGTAATATAAAGAAGCCAGAAGCAAACTCTATCTTTCCCATTTTTGCCCCACGCCAGCCCTGTTCATCTTCACCTTACTGGGGCAAACTCCCTGAGTGGCCAGAAACAAAGACCTTAGCCTGGGAGTCATAGCTTTCCATTACCTTTCACTCTGAGCACTGTGTAAATCTGAGTGCACCGTTATCATTTAGTAACTATATTTAAGCATTGCCTACATGAATAAAATTTGCAAAGATGGTGCCAGATAGGATATCTTTCCTTTCAGTTTTGGGGTAAAGGGACAGAATGATGGGATAATTAAATATAATTTTAAATGAGATACTTTTTTTTCCACTTTTGGCTATCACACAGAACAGTAGCCACTAAGCTACATGAGGCTATTTAAATTTTAATCAACGAAAAAATAAAATGAAAAATTCAGTTCCTATCAGACTAGCAATATTCAAGTGCTCGATTAACCACATGTGGTTGGTGGCTACTGTTTTGTAGAGCACACAGGACATTTCCATCACAGAAAGATCTTTCAGCATTTTTCTTGACAAAGATAGAAAAGCTGGAGAATACTCAGCATTAATGAGGGGGGTGGAGAAACACATTCTTTCACAGAGTGGTGGTGGGAACAAAAATGCTACAAACTTTTCAAATCTCCATTTGGAAAGAGCCATAAGTATTTAAAATAATGCCCTTACTAGAAGAAAAAAACCTGAAATTGCCAAAATGTCCATCATTAGGACACTGGTAAAATAAATGCCCAAATGTCCAAACAATAAGAGACTATGAAAATAATATAAAAATACAAACATACGCAATACATGTCAGCACAGAAAGCTGTCCTATAACTTTCTATGTAAAAATGCAAGCCACTCGCCCATGTGAAAGCATGATCCCAGTTGTATTAAAACGTACAGGATATACACGTGTATGTTTATTTTATGTATAGGAAATTATTTAAGGATACACAAGGGTTTCCTTCTGGAAAGCGGATAGTGGAGCCGGTTCAGGAAGCATTTTCATTGTACATCCTTCTGGTGCTGTTTGCAGTTTTTACAATGATGATGAACTATTGCACTTAGTCGTATATTAAGGAAATGAGCTACTTGAAACAATGGGATACCAAATGAATGAAAGAATACATACAGACCTTCAAGAGTTAGATATTCTGTGTGTCAAAAACCTGTTTGCTCAGTCCTGTGCTGCTTGGACAGAGTCCAGGTACTGCCTTGTGCCCCCGTTCACCGGGGCCTCTGCATGTCCAAACCAACCCTAAGTCATTGACTCAAGGATAATGGGTTCAATGTGAAGTCGTACCCCCACCCATTATTTCTGCTGCTGTAACAAACATCATGGACCCCCAAGAAGGGCCCTGAAATGAAAAGTTTTTGGTTTTTTGTTTTTTTTTTAGGGAAACTGGTGGCTACTTGGAGTTCCTAGAGGAATGTCTTCCCTCTGCTCATTCCTCTCCCATCACCCCACCCTCCTCCACCCCTCACAGCCACACTTTTCCCTCACTTTTCCCACCACCTTCTGTGGCCTGCTCCGAGCAGGAGAAATGCAGATCCCAAATCTTTGCCCTTCCTCAGAACTCACCTGCATTGAGCATGACCAAGTTAGGCAATGATAAAAGCTGCTCCGTATGCCTCCTTGTAAACTCATCGGGGAATCCAGGCCACAGATCTCATGAAGTCATATCTATCTATCTATCTATCTATCTATCTATCTATCTATCTATCATCTGTCATATATACATGTACACATCCACATGCATGTATGCCTATGTGTTTGTATGTGCAAGCACTTGCACACATGCATACCTTTGGTTTCCATGGGAATGTTTGAAGCGCTTCTTACTGTTGTCCAGGCAGATGTCAAGCTTACTGTTAACGTGGGAGGAAGCACAGAGAGGAGGGTTGGAGAAGGGGAAGGGAGGGTACAAGTGTCTGTGGGTGGGCCTGATCCCCAGGCAAGGAAAGAATTTGGCTTATTTGATATATTTTTGTTGGATCAGCTCATAAGATAGTAAATATGACATAAGTCTTTAAGTCAGGTCAGTGATAAAGAGGGAAATGCTTATATTTCTTAGTATGCTCAGAATCACGAATTTTCTAACAGACAAAGGGCATCTACCCTCAAAATAAGATCTTCACAGATGTGAAAATGCAGATGTGTCTTCTTTCCTCAGCTACACTCCCAAACTAAGTTTCCTCTTGCACCAGGCTTTCCCAGAACCAAATACCTATGGTAGATTGGCCTGGACTGCTCCCCCCCACATCAAGCCCTGGCAGGCCCAAAGGCCTGGCCTGAATATGTCCAGGAGACACATACAGTCTTGCCTGGCAACAGTTTTACTCCATTTTAATGAGTCTCATTTGCCCATAAGGCTTGTTTTTAAGTTTCTGGCTCATGCCAGGCTCATTTATTTGGTATTTTGGCTTGATGAGTACCCAGGTTTTAACCCACATAGGACTGTTTTTCTGCCTCATTCTGGAAGCTCCGGTTTTTGTCTGATTATTCCCCAACCCTGACCAACTCATCGCTCCCATTTTCTCTTGTATGCATTATCATCCCAATACCTTCCACCCTTGTCAGTGTGTCTCCCCAGCACACACACACACACACACACACACACACATCCCTTGACTAGATACTGGACGCGTAGCCTTTACAATGATGGAAGGTTGAAGGTTTGATCATTATGTCAATTACTCCAACTACGGTGAGGAAGCAAAGTCTTCCTGGAATGCTGCATTTCTTTCTAAATGCAGTTTTTTCATCTTCCCTCAAAGACTCATGCTTCGAAGAAAGGCCCTCTAAGGAATTGCTTTTTATCTGAGACCAAACCCTGACTCCTGATGGGGTAGAATTGTGAACCATGGACTGTGAGAAGAAAGACTTTTCAGTAGAATTGAACTTGTAAACATCTTTCTTTCTCTGCCTTTCCTGGGGGGGACCCACAAACCATAAAAATTTTCAGTCTCAGATTTTGAGCTCAGCAGAGACTTTTGTCCTCATGAGTTATCCCGAGGATTGAGGTACCTGGGTGGCTCAGTTGGTTAAGCATCTGCCTTTGGCTCAGGTCCTGATCCCAGGGTCCTGGGATCGAGCCCCACATCGGGCTCCAGGGAGCCTGCTTCTCCCTCTCCTCCCCACTTGTGCTCTAACTACTCTGTCTCTCTGTCAAATAAATAAATAAAATCTTAAAAAAAAAAAATTATCCCAAGGATTCACACTGTCATTCCTCTTGGGGGGAAGCACACAGGGAAAATGGCACGTGTGGGAGTCAAGTATCCTCTGAGCAGCCCTGGGGAAGGACAGGCAGGCGTGGTTTCTGCCCCTGCTCATGGTGCCACATGCAGTGCTATGCCTCGCTGGCATGGAGCCTGCTTCTGCGTGGGCTTCCCCGGGGCTGTTCAGGGACGAGGGAGCATCCATCAGGCCCTCCTCAATGCTGCCTTGCCCTGCCACTTCTCTGACTCACCTTGTGCTCATGCATCAGAAGAACACGGGTACTCAGCGATTCCAGTGACACTTCTCATCCCTAATCTCCCCATTTCACAGTAGGAGATCATGGTTATTTTGATGCTGTGCCAGATTTTTGTTTTAAAACAAGCTCTGTACAGACAGTTTCAGATGGACCAGAAATAACTTTTATGGCCTGAAAAATACCTTTCTCTCAGGACATTTTGTTGTGCTTTGAATACATTTTAACACACTGAGGTAACATTCATAGACTCACAGAGACACGGGATTAGAAAGCAATTCCAGAGACATCCCATCCATCACCAGGACGCCAGGCAGGCTTCACCCAAACCATCCCAGACATAGGTAAATATCCTGTGTTCACAGGTCATCAGGAAAAGAGACTCCACACCACTCTTTGGTAACCCATTCCAGTGTTGACTTCCCTTCAACACTGTCATTATATTTGTATTACCGGGAAACGCCCCGTACTAGACTGCTGTGAGTTTCTTAAAACCCAAATTTGTGTATTTTGAACCAAATGTCACAAAACAGCCTGACTGTCAGCACACTGTTGAACTGGCATTGAAAAATGTCATTGCAAACCAAATACATCCACCGTTGGGGTTGGACCCCATCGAACAGCTTTCATTTTATGGTAAATGTGTGACCGTCCGTCCCCTTAGGACTCCCTTCCCTCTTGAATCTGGCCATCATTAAATGGTGAGGCTCTGCACGTGTACCCTCACGCTTTCCTGCTCCCAGAAATCACAGCCGTCATGTCCTTTTCCCTAAATCGTGGTAGCAGGAGCAGAACTCCCATAAAAAGCAAAGTACCCTGTTCCATGGAGGGTGTTTGCTTAGACACACGCAAAGCTGTCTGACACTTGGTTTGTTCCTTTGGTTTTCAGAAACAGCAGCTTTAAAGGAGTTCTTTTCCCTGGCCCTTCCCCTTCTGCGATGCAGTACGGTCTCTAAGAGGTCCAGTTACATTTTTGGCTTGGGATAAGCCACAGGGCCTTCCGCAGTTAGAAGCAAAATAACCATCTCCCCTTCTCTCCGTTATTTCCTTTGGCAAAGTGGAAAGTCATCAGGAACCAGATCGGTCAGGAAAGCCCTGACCAAGAGCTGGTATGCACCTCAGACAAGACGCAGCTCGAGGAGATGCCGAGTACGCAGTCATTGTCTGAGACAGAGGGTCTGAAATTGACACCATATGCGCCCCGAGGAGTAATTGCTCCAAGGGGGGGAGAAAAGCAACGTGTCAGAACATTTTAGTAACACCTAATTCATCTCGAGGTTATAAATAAATCTTAATGCGTGCTTAAAAACAAAAGTCGCAAAATACTTTGACCAGATTACTTTTGTGACAATGCTCCCAGCAGAGGTGAGCTTTATTAGGGAGACAACGTGAATAAAGAGAAACACATAACAACCTTTTATGGTATATTTTACATGATTTTATTTTTTTGCAGTAAATAAAGTGGTTATAGGGCTCCAAGGAAAAGGGCCCAGATGTTAGAGAGTTGTGTGAAATTTAGGGGAAACAAGCTGTAAAAAGCGCAGTCATAAAA